>NC_035164.2:13690486-13844071 GCF_001659605.2 Manihot esculenta | reverse complement strand
AATAATTATATAAATTATATAAATTTAAAAATATATTTTTAGCAATTTTAATCCAACTTACAATATTTTCAATCAGTATATATAAAGAAATTTCAGTATTTTATTTTAAAATTTTTTATATTTTTTTATGATGTCAAATATCTATATATAATTTTCTTTAATATATATTCATATAAATTTAAAAAATTAATTTATTATATTAATTTACCATATTATATATCTCAGTATCGCCGTTTAATTAACTCATTTTCTTATATATCAATTTATTTTTATTATTGTTTGCATCCCTATATAAAAACTATAAAATTTACTTTATAATTAACTCCTTTTCTTATATATCAATTTATTTTTATTATTGTTTGCATCCCTATATAAAAACCACAAAATTTACGTAAATCAATAAATATAAAATATCATTTAATAATTTATCACTAAAAAAATTATTTTTTTAACAAATATTTTTACTATACTAACCTAATTATAAACTATTAAAATATACGATAATAATTTATAATATGTGATTTTTTTAATATTAAAATAAAAAATTATATAAACTTAAAAATTTAATTTTAACAATTTCAATCCGACTTAAAACATTTTCAATCGGTATAGAAAGAAATTTCTGTATTTTATTTTTAAAATTTTTATATTTTTTTATCACGTTAAATATCTCTATATAATTTTTATTTAATATACATTCATATAAATTTAAAGCACTCATTTATTAATTGTTTTTCCATTTTTATCCCTATAAATTAATTTATCATGTAAAATATATAATATTTTAAAAAAAATATTTCTAAAATACCAACTTAATTATAAATAATTAAAATATATAATAACAATTAAATATAAACTTAAAAACCTAAATTTTAGCAATTTCAATTTCGACTTAAAATATTTATATTTTTTTATCACGTTAAATATCTCTATATATATTTTATTTAATATATATTTATATAAATTTAAAGAACTAATTTATTATATTAATTTATCACGTTAAATATATAAAATATATCTGGTATCACCATTGCTTCATAATCAACTCCTATCACTGTATATTAATTTATTTTTGGTATTCTTTGTATTCCTATATAAAATTTACAAAATTTATCTAAAATCAATAAATATAAAATCTCTCTTAATTAAATATCAGTAAAGAAATATATTTTTAAAATATCAACCTAATTATAAACCATTAAAATATAAATAACAATTAATAATATGTAATATTTTTTTAATATTTCAATAAAAAATTATATAAACTTAAAAAACTAATTTTAACAATTTTAACCCGATTTAAAATATTTTCAATCAGTATATATAAATAAATTTCAGCTTTTTATTTTTAAAATTTTATATTTTTTTATCACGTTAAATATCTCTATATAATTTTTTTAATATACATTTTTATAAATTTAAAACACTAATTTATTATTTTTTTTCATTTTTATTCCTATAAATTATTTTATCAGGCAAAATATATAATATTCTTTTAAAAAATATTTTTATAATATCAACTAAATTATAAACAATTAAAATATACGATAACATTTAATATTATATGTTATTTTTCTAATATTACAATAAAAAAATTATATAAACTTAAAACTTAAATTTTAGCAATTTTAAAATTTTTAAATTGTTTATCACTTTAATTATCTCTATATAAGTTTAGTTTAATATACATTTCTATAAATTTAAACCAATAATTTATTATTATTTTTTATTTTTATCCCTATAAATTAATTTATTAAGTAAAATGTCTAAAATACTTTTTTAAAAAATATTTTTACCATACTAATTTAATTATAAATTTATTTAATATATATTCATATAAATTTAAAGAACTAATTTATTATATTAATTTATCACGTTAAATATATCTGCTATCACCATTACTTCATAATCAACTCTTATCACTGTATATTAATTTATTTTTTGTATTCTTTGCACCCCTATATAAAATTTACAAAATTTATCTAAAATCAAAAAATATAAAATCTCACTTAATTAAATATCAGTAAAGAAATATATTCTTTAAAAAATATTTTTAAAATACCAACCTATTTATAAACCATTAAAATATAAATAACAATTAATAATATGTGATATTTTTCTAATATTACAATAAAAAATTATATAAACTTAAAAAACTAATTTTAACAATTTTAATCCGATTTAAAATATTTTCAATCAGTATATGTAAAGAAATTTCAGAATTTTATTTTTAAAATTTTATATTTTTTTATCACGTTAAATATCTCTATATAAATTTAAAAATATAATTTAGCAATTTTAATCCGACTTAAAATATTTTCGATCAAAAAATTTCAGCATTTTATTTTTAAAATTTTTATATTTTTTTATCATGTTAAAATATTTATATATAATTTTCTTTAATATATATTCATATAAATTTAAAGAACTAATTTATTACATTAATTTATCATATTAAATATCTTTATATCTCTATTGCTTGATAATCAACTCCTTTTCCTCTATATCAATTTATTTTTACTATTCTTTGCATCCCTATATAAAAAGTACAAAATTTACGTAAAATCAATAGATATAAAATCTCATTTAATAATTTATCACTATGAAATTTAAAAAATATATATTTTACAATACCAACCTAATTATAAACTATTAAAATATACGATAACAATTAAATATATGTGATATTATTTTAATATATAAATTTAAAAATCCAAATTTTAGTAATTTTAATGTCTTAAAATATTTTCAGTTGGCGTAATAAAAAAATTTTAGAATTTTATTTTTAAAATTTTATATTTTTTATTATCTTAATTATCTCTATATAATTTTTATTTAATATACATTCATATAAATTTAAAGCACTGATTTATTAATTTTTTTTCAATTTTTATACCTATAAATTAATTTATGAGATAAAATATATAATATTTTCTTAAAAAATATTTTTAAAATATCAATTTAATTATAAATAATTAAAATATATGAGAAAAATTAATAATATGTGATATTTTTCTAATATTATAAAAAGATTATATTAACTTAAAAATATAAATTTTAGCAATTTCATCCAAACTTAAAATATTTTCATTCTAAGTATATAATGAAATTTCAACATTTTTTTAAATATTTTTATACTTTTTACAACATTAAATATCACTTTATAATTTTTTTATTCATATAAATTTAAAGCACTTATTTATTAAATATTTTTATCCACTTCACAATAACAATTAAAACAATTAATTTATTATATTAATAATATATATTTTAAATATCTCTGTATCGCAATTGCTTCGTAATCAACTCATTTCTCTATATAAAAACTACAAAATTTACGTAAAATCAATTGATATAAAATTCTATTTAAAAATTTATCACTAAGAAAATTTTTTTAAAAAAATATTTATGCAATATCAACATAATTATAAACCATTAAAATATATGATAACAATTAATAATATGTGATATTTTTTTTAATATTAAAATAAAAAATTATGTAAACTTAAAAACTTAATTTTAACAATTTTAATCCAACTTAAAACATTTTCAATTAGCATGTATAAAGAAATTTCAGTATTTTATTTTTAAAATTTTTATATTTTTTATTGTCTCAATTATCTCTATATAATTTTTATTTAATATACATTCATATAAATTTAAAGCAATGATTTATTAATTTTTTTCCATTTTTATCCTTATAAATTAATTTATCAGGTGAAATTTATAATATTTTTTTAAAAAAATTATATAAACTTATAAACCTAAATTAAACCTAAATTTTAGTAATTTCAACCCGATTTAAAATATTTTCAATCAGCATATATAAAGAAATTTTAGCCTTTTATTTTTAAAATATATATATTTTTTATCATGTTAAATATCTCTATATATATTTTATTTAATATATTTTCATATAAATTTAAAGAACTAATTTATTATATTAATTTATCACGTTCAATATCTCTGCATCATCATTACTTCATAATCAACTCCTATCACTCTATATATTTTTGCTATTCTTTGCATTCCTATATAAAATTTTTAAAATTTACCTGAAATCAATAAATATAAAATCTCACTTAATTAAATATCAGTAAATAAATATATTTTAAAAAAATATTTTTAAAATACAAACCTAATTATAAACCATTAAAATATAGATAATAATTAATAATATGTGACATTTTTCTAATATTATATTAAAAAATTATATAAACTTAATTTTAACAATTTTAATCTGACTCAAAACATTTTCAATCGGCGTATATAAAGAAATTTCAGTATTTTATTTTTAAAATTTTCATATTTTTTTATCACGTTAAATATCTATATAATTTTTGAAAATTCTTTTTTCAAAGTGCATTCATATAAATTTAAATCACTTATTTATTAAATTTTTTTTATCCCCTTTAATGTTTATAAACTAATTTATCAAGTAAAATATATAATATTTTTTAAAAAAATATTTTTATAATACCAACCTAATTATAAATAATTAAATTGTACGATAACAATTAAAAATAATGTGATACTTTTCTAATATTGCAATAAAAAATTATATAAACTTAAAAATTTAAATTTTAGTAATTTTAATCCGAGTTAAAATATTTTCAATCAATATCTATAAAGAAAATTTAAGCCTTTTATTTTTAAAATTTTTATATTTTTTTATCACGTTAAATATGTTTATATAATTTTTATATAATATATATTTATATAAATTTAATTTATTATATTAATTTATCAGTTTAAATATCTCAACATAGGTATTGCTTCATAATCAACTTATTTTTGCTATTCTTTGTATCCCTATATAAAATTTACTAAATTTACCTAAAATCAATAGATATAAAATCTCATTTAATTAAATATCACTAATGAATTATTTCTTTTAAAAAATATTTTTACAATAGCAATCTAATTATAAACCATTAAATATACCATAATAATTAATAATATGTGATATTTTTCAAATATTAAAATAAAAAATTATATAAATTTTAAAACTTAATTTTAGCAATTTTAACCCGACTTAAAATATTTTTATTAGCATATATAAAGAAATTTCAGCATTTTATTTTTAAAATTTTTATATTTTTTTATCATATTAAATATCCATATATAATTTTCTTTAATATATATTAATACAAATTTAAAGAACTAATTTATTATATTAATTTATCACATTAAATATCTCCGTATCACCATTGCTTGGTAATTAACTTTTTTTTTATATATCAATTTATTTTTACTATTCTTTGCATCCCTATATAAAAACTACAAAATTTACGTAAAATCAATAGATATAAAATCTCATTTAATAATTTATCATTAAGAAATTTTTTTTAAAAAAAGAATATTTTTATAATACCAACTTAATTTTAATAATTTTAATTCGATCAGTATATATAAAGAAATCTAAGTATTTTATTTTTAAAATTTTCATATTTTTTTATAATTTTTATTTAATATACATTCATATAAATTTAAAATGCTAATTTATTTTTTTTCATTTTTATCCCTATAAATTATTTTATGCCAAAATTTATAATATTCTTTTCAAAAATATTTTTATAATATCAACCAAATTATAAACAATTAAAATACACAATAACAATTAATAAAATGTATTATTTTTCTAATATTACAATAAAAAATCATATAAACTTAAAAACATAAATTTTAAAAATTTCAATCTCGACTTAAAATATTTTCAATTGGCATAATAAAAAAATTTCAGAATTTTATTTTTAAAATTTTTATATTTTTTATTACCTTAATTATCTCTATATAATTTTTATTTAATATACATTCATATAAATTTAAATCACTGATTTATTAATTTTTTTTACATTTTTATCTCTATAAATTAATTTATCAGGTAAAATATATAATATTTTTTTAAAAATATTTTAAAAATATAAACTTAATTATAAATAATTAAAATATACGGAAAAAATTAATAATATATGATATTTTTTTAATATTATAACCAAAAAATTATATTAACTTAAAAATCTAAATTTTAGTAATTTCATCCAAACTTAAAATATTTTTAATTTACACATGCAATGAAATTTCAGCATTTTTTTAATATTTTTATATTTTTTTTATAACATTAAATATCTCTATATAATTTTTTTATTTATATAAATTTAAAGCACTTGTTTATTAAATATTTTTATTCACTTCAATCCCTATAAATTAATTTATCAAATAAAATATATAATATTTTTTTAAAAAAATATTTTAATAATACCAACCTAATTATAAACAATTAAATTATACAATAACAATTAAAAATATGTGATATTTTTTTAATATTTTAATAAAAAAATTATATAAACTTATAAACCTAAATTTTAATAATTTTAACCCGACTTAAAACATTTTCAATAAATATATATAAAGAAATTTCAGTATTTTATTTTTAAAATTTTTATATTTTTTATCACGTTAAATATCTCTATATAATTTTTATTTAATATACATTCATATAAATTTAAAATATTAATTTATTTTTTTTTATTCCTATAAATTATTTTATCAGGTAAAATATATAATATTTTTTAAAAAAATATTTTTATAATATCAACCAAATTATAAACAATTAAAATATACAATTAATAATATATGTTATTTTTCTAATATTACAACTAAAAAAATTATATTAACTTAAAAATCTAAATTTTAGCAATTTCATCCAAACTTAAAATATTTTCAATCTACATATTTAATGAAATTTCAATATTTTTTAAATATTTTTATATTTTTTATAACATTAAATGTTTCTATATAATTTTTTTAATAATACCAATCTAATTATAAACAATTAAATCGTATGATTACAATTAAAAATATGTGATATTTTTCTAATATTTTAATAAAAAAATTATATAAACTTATAAACTTAAATTTTAGTAATTTCGACTTAAAATATTTTCAATCAGCATATATATAGAAATTTTAGCCTTTTATTTTTAAAATAATATATGATATTTTTTAAATATTACAATAAAAAAATTATAAAAACTTAAAAATCTAAATTTTAACAATATCAACCCGACTTAAAATATTTTCAATCAATATATATAAAGAAATTTCATTAATTTATTTTTAAAATTTTTATATTTTTTATCAAGTTAAATATCTATACATAATTTTTATTTAATATACATTTATATAAATTTAACGCACTAATTTATTAATTTTTTCCATTTTTATTCCTATAAATTAACTTATCAGGCAAAATATATAATATTTTTTAAAACAATATTTTTACAATATCGACCTAATTTTAAACAATTAAAATATACAAGAACAATTAATAATATGTAATATTTTTCTAATATTGCAATAAGAAATTATATTAACGTAAAAATCTAAATTTTAGCAATTTTATCCAAATTTAAAATATTTTCAATGAGCATATATTTTTTTATAATTTTTTCAACGTATATTCATATAAATTTAAATAATTTATTTATTAAATTTTTTTATCCACTTTCATCCCTATAAATTAATTTATCAAGTAAAATATATAATAATTTTTTAAAAATACTTTTAATAATATGTGATATTCGATAACAATTAAAATATACGATAACAATTAATAATATGTGATATTCTTCTAATATTGTAATAAAATAATTATATAAACTTAAAAATATAAATTTTAGCAATTTCAATCCCAACTTAAAATATTTTCAATTAACATATAAAAAAATTTCAGCATTTTATTTTTAAAAGTTTTATATTTTTTATCACGTTAAATATCTCTATATAACTTTTTCAACGTACATTCATATAAATTTAAAGTATTTATTTATTAATTTTTCTATCCACTTTTATCTCTATAAATTAATTTATCAGATAAATGGTATAATATTTTTAAAAAAAAATATTTTTACAATACCAATCTAATTATAAATAATTAAAATAATTAATAATATGTGATATTTTTCTAATATTATAATAAAAATTATATAAATTTAAAAATCTAAATTTACAATTCTGAAATAAAATATTTTCAATCAGGATATATAAAGAAATTTCAACATTTTATTTTTAAAATTTTTTAAATTTCTTATCACATTAAATAAAGAAATTTCAGTATTTTATTTTTAAAAGTTTTATATTTATTATCACATTAAATATCTCTATATAATTTTTATTTAATATACATTAATATAAGTTTAAAGCACTAATTTATTAATTTTTTTCATTTTTATTTCTATAAATGAATAAACAATTAAAATATATTTTTTTAAAAAAAATATTTTTACAATACCAACCTAATTATAAAGAATTAAAATATACAATAATAATTATTTATAGGTGATATTTTTCTCATATTTAAATAAAAAGATTATATTAACTTAAAAATCTAAATTTCAATAAGTGTATATAAAAAGAACTTCAGCATTTTATTTTTAAAATTTTCATATTTTTTATCACATTAAATATCTCTATATAATTTTATTCAATGTACATTCATATTCATATAAATTTAAAATATTTATTTTTTAATTTTGTTTACCCACTTTTGATGTAAGCACGACCAACAACACCAAAAATGATGAGCTAGCATTGCCTCAAGGACCAATTACAAGGCTGAGATCCAAGAGGTTGAAGGAAGCACTTCAAGGATTCATGAAGGAATATGTTGAAGCTTTGCAAGTTCATTTTGAAGTTGAAGAACAATCTGGCCATTCCAAGTCAATTAGGCCAAATGTGTCCTTATTGACAATTCAAATTCTGTATTTATAGTGGGTAGTCATTTAGTAGTTGGTAGTTACCTAGTAGTGGATAGTGGCATAGATCATGGGTCCATGCATAGTTGTGGGTAGTGGCAAAGATCATGGGTCCATGTAAAGTAGTGGGAGGTGGCAAAGATCATGGGTCTTAATTTAGACTATATAAAGCATCCATTTTTCTATTGTAGACAGATTATCAATTATTCAATACAATTGCTTTATGCGATTCTTCTTTGAGAACTTAAGAGAGATCTTGGTTCTTGACATTGCATCACGAATAAGGTTTGATACTAACTTGTATGTTTCTTATTCTTGCTGCTCTTGAAATCAATCCATTATAAGTGTTCTTAATTGCATGTTAATTAAGGGTGCTTTAGATTGGGGAATTATTTTCTGAATTAAGTTCTTTTTACTAGGGTATGTGTCGTTTCAGTCTCTAATAGGCTGGGGTTCCGCATCAATTGGTATCAGAGCTAGGCTTAGTAATAATTTCTTAACTATCCTTTGCGTCTTTGCATTCAATTTTTGTCCATTATTGGCTGAATATATCACTTTGGAAATCTGGTTTGGGATACCTATTAGAGCCGAATACATTGTTTGGTTGTTGTTCAAATCAAATTTTACCCTAAATTCTTGTTTAGGCTGAATTACTATCTTTAGTGATTTGGTTTATGCTTTCTGCCCTAATTCATATGCTGTCATTCTAATACTCTTAGAATAGTATTTCCAGTGTTTTACTTCTGTCCATAAAAAAAAAAAAAAAAAAAACAAAACAAGAAGAAAAAAAAAAGGAAAAAAAAAGAATTTCTGCCACTTTGGTTCATTTGTTCAAACTTCATCCTGATTGATATCTACTGATATAAATCATATTTCATATACCTTGAACATATTTCTGGGCTTGGAATTCGAAATACATGTTTGGGGTAGGTTTAGGACAAATTTGGGTAGTATTTTCACAAAACAGTTGTACTTAATACTTGCTGTTTTAAGTGTCTATTTTGTTTGCTTGCTTTGAATTAATTTTGTTGAGTCAATATTAATATCAGTTAACCTAGGATTGCATGCTTAGGGAAAACTTCGTGTTAAGCACATCCGTCTTGTCAATTTTTGATTCTTAGTTTGTCAATTTGGTGTCTTCCTATCTGTTGGTTCCTTACATTTAGTTTGACAAATTGCACATTGTTGAACATCTAATTACACTTAGTACACGAAATTTAACTTTTGTGTGCTAAATCAATCTATTTGTTCATTTTGGTCAGTTTGCATCTAGTGTTGTTTCCTATCTTTTCTTCTTAGGTCTTTCCTTGCTTTCCTTATTATTTGAATCATACAAGCTTGGCTTATTGAGTCCTTATTCTGAAGTGCACTTTTGAGATACCAAGTGAGTGCTTGAAAATTAAACACGTGAGTTGAGAGAATTGTGAATTTTTTTCTATAATGTCTGGGCATAATACTGGTGATACTTCTGACCCTACATTTGATCTTAAAGATATATATAAAGCTTTCATGGATAGCTTTCAGAAGCTAAATTCGAGAATGGATAACCTTGAGGACAACCTTAGATCTTCAAAGGGCAAGTCCATTCAGAGGGATGATGATACACACGATCCATCCTATGATGAGGAAAATGAGGCACAATCAGCCTCTGTCCGAGCCAGAAGGTTCAATGATCGTGTACCGTATGTAGATAACAGTATGAACTCCATAAAGATGAAGATTCCAAGCTTCAATGGTAAGGCTGATGTTGATGCCTATTTAGAGTGGGAGCGTAAAGTGGAGATGGTTTTTAACTGTCAAAACTATTCCGATGATAAAAAGGTAAAACTTGCTGCCCTTGAGTTTTCAAATTATGCACTAATATGGTGGGATGAGCTTGTGACATCTAGGAGAAGGAATGGAGAGTTACCCATTGCTAGTTGGGATGAGATGAAGCGAATCATGAGGAAGAAATATGTGCCTACTTATTACCATAGAGATCTCCATCATCAATTGCAAAGATTAACTCAGGGATCAAAGTCTGTTGATGAGTATCATAAGGAGATGGAGTTGCTCCTGATCAAAGCAAACATAGTGGAGGAGGAAGACCAGACTATGGCTCGTTTCTTTGGTGGTCTAAACAAGGAGATTGCTGATGTGGTTGATTTGCAACCATATGTTGATTTGGAAGACTTGGTGAACATTGCAATTAAGGTGGAAAGACAAAGAGGCCGAAATAGATGGGGGAGCAACAGGGCTGCTCAAAACTCCAACAGCAAATGGGGTTCCAAATGGAACACCAAGCCTGATCCTAAAAGGTTTGAAAAGTCTTCAACTCAAAAAGGCATGTTACCTTCCAAAGAAACATCCAACTCTCATGGTAAAAATGAATCAGCCCCTAAATCAAATAGAACTAGAGATATTCAATGCTTTAAATGTAAAGGGCGTGGGCATTATGCCAATGAGTGTGCTAATAAACGTGCTATGGTAGTGAGGGGAGATGAGATAGTCTCCGAAAGTGATTCTGATTCTGATGAAGTACCACCTTTAGAAGATTGTTCTGATGTAGAGATAGAAGAGTATCCTGTTCAAGGAGAGTCCTTAGTGATATTGCGTACTTTAAATGTTTCTATTAAAGAAGAGGGACTTGAACAGCGTGAAAACATCTTTCACACTCGTTGTTTGGTTGGTGGTAAAGTCTGTAGCATGATAATAGATTCGGGTAGTCAAGTTAATTGTGCTAGTACTATTTTAGTTGATAAATTAGGACTAGAAACTATTAAACACCCTAATCCTTACAGACTTCAGTGGTTGAATGAACACTTTTATTGGCCTAACATGCGAAAATATGTAAAGAAAATTTGTGCTCAATGCTTTGCATGTAAACAGGCTAAATCTAAGTCCTTGCCACATGGGTTGTATACTCCTTTGCCTGTACCTACTGAACCTTGGACTGATATATCTATGGATTTTGTGATAGGTTTACCTAGGACAAAAAAGAGGTAGAGATTCAGTGTTTGTTGTTGTAGATCGCTTTAGCAAGATGTCACATTTTATTCCATGTCATAAAACTGATGATGCAACGAACATAGCTGATTTGTTTTTCAGGGAAGTAGTCCGTTTGCATGGTATACCTAGGACTATTGTTTCTGATAGAGATTCTAAGTTCCTTAGTCATTTCTGGCGTGTTTTGTGGGGGAAATTGGGTACTAAACTTTTATTTTCTACTACTTGTCATCCACAAACAGATGGCCAAACTGAAGCTGTTAATAGGACTTTAGGAACTATGCTTCGTGCTATTGTGGGTAGGAACTTGAAAACTTGGGAAGAATGTTTGCCAATGTTGAATTTGCTTATAATCGAGCAGTCCATTCTTCTACTGGTTATTCACCTTTTGAGGTTGTGTATGGTTTTAATCCATTAACTGTACTAGATTTAATGCCTTTACCTTTGAACGAGTTGTCTAATTTAGATGGAAAAGCGAAGGCTGAAATGGTTAAATCAATACACGTGAAAGCGCGTGAGCATATTGAGAAGCGTAACAGCATATATGAGAAACAGGCCAATAAGGGTCGCAAGAAAGTTGTATTCAAACCCGGTGATTGGATTTGGATCCATATGCGAAAGGAAAGGTTTCCAACTCAAAGGAAATCAAAACTCGATGCACGAGGGGATGGACCATATCAAGTGCTGAAACGGATCAATGACAATGCATACATAATTGATCTGCCAGGTGAGTTTGGTGTAAGTGCTACCTTTAATGTTTCTAATTTGTCTCCTTTTGATTTTGGTACAGATTCGAGGACGAATCCTTTTCAAGAGGGAGGGGATGATGTAAGCACGACCAACAACACCAAAAATGATGAGCTAGCATTGCCTCAAGGACCAATTACAAGGCTGAGATCCAAGAGGTTGAAGGAAGCACTTCAAGGATTCATGAAGGAATATGTTGAAGCTTTGCAAGTTCATTTTGAAGTTGAAGAACAATCTGGCCATTCCAAGTCAATTAGGCCAAATGTGTCCTTATTGACAATTCAAATTCTGTATTTATAGTGGGTAGTCATTTAGTAGTTGGTAGTTACCTAGTAGTGGATAGTGGCATAGATCATGGGTCCATGCATAGTTGTGGGTAGTGGCAAAGATCATGGGTCCATGTAAAGTAGTGGGAGGTGGCAAAGATCATGGGTCTTAATTTAGACTATATAAAGCATCCATTTTTCTATTGTAGACAGATTATCAATTATTCAATACAATTGCTTTATGCGATTCTTCTTTGAGAACTTAAGAGAGATCTTGGTTCTTGACATTGCATCACGAATAAGGTTTGATACTAACTTGTATGTTTCTTATTCTTGCTGCTCTTGAAATCAATCCATTATAAGTGTTCTTAATTGCATGTTAATTAAGGGTGCTTTAGATTGGGGAATTATTTTCTGAATTAAGTTCTTTTTACTAGGGTATGTGTCGTTTCAGTCTCTAATAGGCTGGGGTTCCGCATCAACTTTGATCTCTATAAATTATTTTATCAAGTAAAGTATTTAATAATTTTTAAAAAAAATATTTTTATAATCTCAACCTAATTATAAACAATTAAAATATACTATAACAATTAATAATATGTAATATTTTTCTAATATTGCAATAAAAAAATTATATAAACCGAACAATCTAAATTTCAACAATTTCAATCTGACTTAAAATATTTTCAATCAGTATATATAGATAAATTTAAACATTTTATTTTTAAAATTTTTATATTTTTTATCATATTAAATATCTCTATATAATTTTTATTTAATATACATTAATATAAATTTAAAGTACTAATTTATTAAATTTTTTTAATTCTTATTCTTATAAATGAATAAATAATTAAAATATATATTTTTTTAAAAAAATATTTTTACAATCCCAACCTATTTATAAACAATTAAAATATACTATAACAATATGTGATATTTTTCAAATATTGCAATAAAAGATTATATTAACTTAAAAATCTAAATTTTAGCAATTTCATCCAAATTTAAAATATTTTCAATAAGCATATATAAAAAATTTTCAGCATTTTATTTTTAAAATTTTCATATTTTTTATCACATTAAATATGTTTATATAATTTTTTTCAATCTACATTCATATAAATTTAAAGTACTTATTTATTAAAAAAATTTTTATCTACTTTCATCCCTATAAATTAATTTATCAAGTAAAATATATAACAATTTTTTTAAAAAAATATTTTTACAATACCAACCTAATTATAAACAATTAAAATATATGATAACCATTAATAATATGTGATATTTTTTTAATATTACAATAAAAAATTATATAAACATGAAAATATAAATTTTAGCAATTTCAACCTGACTTAAAATATTTTCAATCAGCATATATAAAAAAATTTTAGCATTTTATTTTTAAAATTTTTATATTTTTATCACATTAAATATTTCTATATAATTTTATTTAATATACATTAATATAAATTTAAAGTACTAATTTATTAATTTTTTTATTTTTATTCCTATAAATAAATAAACAATTAAAATATATAATATTTTTTAAAAAATATCTTTACAATTGTAATCTAATTATAAACTATTAAAATATACAATAACAATTAATAATATGTGATATTTTTCTCATATTGCAATAAAAAAATTATATTAACTTAAATTTTAGCAATTTCATCTAAACTTAAAATATTTTCGACCGGTATATATAAAAAAATTTCAGCATTTTATTTTTTAAATTTTTATATTTTTTATCACATTAAATATCTCTATATAGTTTTTTTAAATATACACTAGTATAAATTTAAAGCACTTATTTATTAAATTTTTTTCTATCCACTTCGATTCCTATAAATTAATTTATTACATAAAATATAATAATTTTTTTAAAAAAAATTTTACAACACCAATCTAATTATAAATAATTAAAATATACGATAACAATTAATAATATGTGATATTTTTCTTCTATTGCAATAAAAGGATTATATTAACCTAAAAATCAAAATTTTAGCAATTTTATCCAAACATAAAAATATTTTCAATAAATTCATTTATAAAGTAAAATATATAATAATTTTTTAAAAAAATATTTTTACAATACCAATCTAATTATAAACAATTAAAATTTACGATAATAATTAATAGTATATGATATTTTCTAGTATTGCAATAAAAAAAATTATATTAACTTAAAAATTAAAAATTTTGCAATATCATCTAAATTTAAAATATTTTCAATCATCATATATAAAAAATTTCAGCATTTTATTTTTAAAATTTTCATATTTTTTATCACATGAAATATCTCTCTATAATTTTTATAATGTAGATCCATATAAATTTAAATTATTTATTTATTACATTTCTTTTTACCCACTTCAATCACATTAAATATCTCTATAATTTTTGTAAGATACATCCATATAAATATAATTTATTTATTTATTAAATTTCTTTTTACCCACTTCGATCTCTATAAATTAATTTATAAGTAAAATATATAATAATTTTTTAAAAAATTATTTTTACCGTAACAACCAAATTATAAATAATTAAAATATACAATAATAATTAATAATATGTGATATATTTTTAATATTGTAATAAAAAAATTATATAAACTTTAAAATCTAAATTTTAATAATTTCAACCCAAATTAAAATATTTTTAATCGGCATATATAAAAAAATTTCAGCATTTTATTTTTAAAATTTTCATTTTTTATTATGTTAAATATCTCTATATAATTTTTATTTTATATACATTCATATAAATTTAAAGTACTAGTTTATTAAATTTTTCCTTATTGTTATTTCTATAACTTAATTTATCAAGTAAAATATATAATAATTTTTTAAAAAATATTTTTTAATATCAATCTAATTATAAACAATTAAAATATACGATAATAATTAATAATATATAATATTTTTTTAATATTACAATAAAAAAGTATATAAACCTAAAAATTTAAGTTTTAGCAATTTCAATCAAATTTAAAATATATAAAGAAATTTTATCATTTTATTTTTAAAGTAAAATATATAATAATTTTTTAAAAATACTTTTACAGTACCAACCTAATTATAAACCATTAAAATATACTATAACAATTAATAATATTGCAATAAAAAAAATATAAACTTAAAAACTTAAATTTAACCATTTCAATTCTACTTAAAATATTTTCAATCAGCATATATAAAGAAATTTAAATATTTTATTTTTAAAATTTTCATATCTTTTATCACATTAAATATCTCTATATAATTTTTATTTAATATACATTTAAAAAGACTAATTTATTAATTTTTTTCATTTTTATCCCTATAAATTAATTTCTCAAGCAAAATATATAATATTTTTTAAAAAATATTTTTATAAATACCAATCTAATAATAAACAATTAAAATATATGATAAAATCAATAATATGTGATATTTTTTAAATATTAACATAAAAATCTAAATTTAAAATATTTTTAATCACCATATAAACAAATTTCAACATTTTATTTTTATAATTTTCATATATTTTATGACATTAAAAATCTCTATGTAATTTTTTCATCGTACATTCATATAAATTTATTAATTTTTTTATCCATTTTGATCCCTATAAATTAATTTATCAAGTAAAATATATAATAATTTTTTCAAAAAATATTTTTACAATATCAACCTAATTATAAAAAATTAAAATATACAATAACAATTAATAATATATTATATTTTTCTAATATTGCAATATAAAAAATCATATTAACCTAAAAATCTAAATTTTAACAATTTTATTCAAACTTCAAATATTTTCAATCAGCATATATAAAGAAATTTCAGTATTTTATTTTTAAAATTTTCATATTTTTTATCATATTAAATATCTATATAAATTTAAAATACTTATTTATTAAATATACTATTTTTTCAGCAATTTCAATATCAATTTAAAATATTTTCAATTGGCGTAATAAAAAAATTTCAGAATTTTACTTTTAAAATGTTTATATTTTTTATTACCTTAATTATCTATATATATAATTTTTATTTAATATACATTTATATAAATTTAAAGCACTGATTTATTTTTTTTTCTATTTTTATCCCCATAAATTAATTTATCAGGTAAAATATATAATATTTAAAAAATATATTTTTAAAATACCAACTTAATTATAAATAATTAAAATATACTAGAAAAATTAATAATATATGATATTTTTCTAATATTATAACAAAAAAATTATATTAACTTAAAAATCTAAATTTTAGCAATTTCATTCAAACTTAAAATATTTTCAATCTACATATGTAATGAAATTTCAACATTTTTTTAATATTTTTATATTTTTTATAACATTAAATATCTCTATATAATTTTATTATTTATATAAATTTAAAACACTTATCTATTAAATATTTTTATCCACTTCAATTCCTATAAATTAATTTAACAAGTAATATATATAAAATTTTTTTAAAAAAATATTTTTATAATACCAACCTAATTATAAACAATTAAATTATACGATAACAATTAAAAATATGTGATATTTTTTTAATATTGTAATAAAAAAATTATATAAATTTATAAACCTAAATTTTAGTAATTTCAACCCGACTTAAAATATTTTCAATCAGCATATATAAAGAAATTTTTGCCTTTTATTTTTAAAATTTTTATATTTTTTATAACGTTAAATATCTTTATATAATTTTTATTTAACATAAATTTAAAGAACTAATTTATTATTTAATTTATCACGTTAAATATCTCTATCGCCGTTGCTTCATAATATATATCAATTTATTTTTGCTATTCTTTGCATCCCTACATAAAATTTACAAAATTTACCTAAAATTAATAAATATAAAATCTCACTTAATTAAATATCAGTAAAATAATATTTTTAAAATACCAATTTAATTATAAACCATTAAAATATAAATATGCAATATTTTTCTAATATTACAATAAAAAATTATATAAACTTAAAAATCTAGTTTTAACAATTTTAACTCGACTTAAAATATTTTCAATCAGTATACACAAAATTTCAACATTTTATTTTTAAAATTTTCATTTTTTTATAATGTTAAATATCTCTATATAATTTTTTTAATATATACTAACACTAATTTATTAAATTTTTTTATTCCAATAAATTATTTTATCAGGCAAAATATGTAATATTCTTTTAAAAAATATTTTTATAATATCAATCAAATTATAAACAATTAAAATATACGATAACGGTTAATAATACATGATATTTTTCTAATATTACAATAAAAAATTATATAAACTTAAAAACATAAATTTTAGCAATTTCAATCTAGATTTAAAATATTTTCAATTGGCATATATTAAAAAAATTTCAAAATTTTATTTTTAAAATTTTTATCACCTTAATTATCTCTATATAAGTTTAATTTAATATACATTTATATAAATTTAAACCACTAATTTATTTTTTTTTTCATTTTTATCCCTATAAATTAATTTATCTCATAAAATATGTAATACTTTTTTTAAAAAATTATTTTTAAGATACTAATATAATTATAAATAATTAAAATATACGAGAAAAATTAATTATATGTGATATTTTTTTAATATTATAAAGAAAAATATATTAACTTAAAAATCTAAATTTTAACAATTTCTTCCAAATTTAAAATATTTTCAATCCCCAAATTTCAACATTTTTTTATAATATTTTGATATTTTTATAACATTAAATATCTCTATATAATTTTTTTTATTCATATAAATTTAAAGCACTTATTTATTAAATATTTTTATCCATTTTAATTCCTATAAATAAATTTATAAGTAAAATATATAATATTTTTTAAAAAATATTTTTATAATACAAACCTAATTATAAACAATTAAATTATACGATAACAATTAAAAATATGTGATATTTTTCTAATATTGCAATAAAAAAATTATATAAACTTATAAACCTAAATTTTAGTAATTTCAACCCGACTTAAATTAAAATATTTTCAATTAGTATATATAAAGAAATTTTAGCCTTTTATTTTTAAATTTTCTATATTTTTATCACGTTAAATATCTCTATATATTTCTTATTTAATATATATTCATATAAATTTAAAAAATTAATTTATTATATTAATTAATCACGTTAAATATCTCTACATCGCCATTACTTCATAATCAACTCTTGTCACTGTATATCAATTTATTTTTGTTTTTCTTTGCATCTCTATATAAAATTTATAAAATTTACCTAAAATCAATGAATATAAAATCTCACTTAATTAAATATTAGTAAAGAAATATATTTTTAAAAAATATTTTTAAAATACCAATCCAATTATAAACTATTAAAATATATATAATAATTAATAATATATGATATTTTTCTAATATTATAATAAAAAATTATATAAATTTAAAACCTAATTTAAACAATTTTAACCCGATTTAAAATATTTTCAATCAGTGTATATAAAAAAATTTCAGTATTTTTTTTAAAATTTCGTATTTTTTATCACGTTAAATAACTCTATATAATATTTTTTCAAAGTGGATTCATATAAATTTAAATTACTTATTTATTAAAATTTTTTTTTACCCATTTCGATTTTCATAAATTAATTTATCAAGTAAAATATATAATATTTTTTATAAAAATATTTTTAATTAAATTATACTATAACAATTAAAAATAGGTGATACTTTTCTAATATTGCAATAAAAAATTACATAAACTTAAAAATCTAAATTTTAGCAATTTCAACCCGACTTAAAATATTTTCAATTGATATATATAAATAAAATTTCAGCCTTTTATTTTTAAAATTTTAATTTTTTTTATCACGTTAAATATGTTTATATAATTTTTATTTAATATATATTTATATAAATTTAAAGAACTAATTTATTATATTAATTTATCACGTTAAATATCTCAATATAACTATTATTTCATAATCAACTTATTTTTGCTATTCTTTGCATCCCTATATAAAATTTACAAAATTTACCTAAAATCAATAAATATAAAATCTCATTTAATTAAATATCACTAAAGAATTATTTATTTTAAAAAATATTTTTTACAATACCAACCTAATTAAAAAACATTAAAATATATTAAAACAATTAATAATATGTGTTTTTTTAATATTACAATAAAAATTTATATATATTTAAAAATTTAATTTTAACAATTTTAATCTGACTTAAAATATTTTCAATCAGCATATATAAATAAATTTCAGCATTTTATTTTTAAACTTTTTATATTTTTTATCACGTAATTTTCTTTAATATTTATTCATATAACTTTAAAGAACTAATTTATTATATTAATTTATCACATTAAATATTTCTATATCGCTATTGCTTCATAATCAACTCCTTTTCCTATATATCAATTTATTTTTACTATTCTTTGCATCCCTATATAAAAACTACAAAATTTACGTAAAATCAATAGATATAAAATCTCATTAAATAATTTATCACTAAGAATTTTTTTTAAAAAATAATTTTACAATATCAACTTAATTATAAACCATTAAAATATATGATAACAATTAATAATACGTGATATTTTTCTAATATTATAATAAAAAATTATATAAACTTAATTTTAACAATTTTAACCCGAGTCAAAACATTTTCAATCGACATATATAAAGAAATTTTAGTATTTTATTTTTAAAATTTTTATATTTTTTTCAGTTAAATATCTATATATAATTTTTGAAAATTTTTTTTTAAAGTGCATTCTTATAAATTTAAATCACTTATTTATTAAATTTTTTTACCCACTTTAATTTTTATAAATTAATTTATCAAGTAAAATATATAATATTTTTTTAAAAAATATTTTTATAATACCACCTAATTATAAATAATTAAATTGTACGATAACAATTAAAAATAATGTGATACTTTTCTAATATTGCAATAAAAAATTATATAAACTTAAAAATCTAAATTTTAGCAATTTCAATTCGATTTAAAATATTTTCAATTAATATATATATAAAAAAATTTCAGCCTTTTATTTTTAAAATTTTTATATTTTTTTATCACGTTAAATATGTTTATATAATTTTTATTTAATATATATTTATATAAATTTAAAGAACTAATTTATTATATTAATTTCTCACTTTAAATATCTCAACATAGCTATTGCTCTATAATCAACTTATTTTTTTTTTGCTACTCTTTGCATCCCAATATAAAATATACTAAATTTATCTAAAATTATAAATATAAAATATCATTTAATTAAATATCACTAAGGAATTATTTCTTTTAAAAAATATTTTTACAATACCAACCTAATTATAAACCATTAAAATATACTATAACAATTAATAATATGTCTTATTTTTCTAATATTACAATAAAAAATTATATAAATTTAAAAACTTAATTTTAGCAATTTTAATCCGACTTAAAATATTTTCGATTAGCATATATAAAGAAATTTCAGCATTTTATTTTTAAATTTTTATATTTTTTTATCACGTTAAATATCTATATATAATTTTCTTTAATATATATTCATATAAATTTAAAGAACTAATTTATTATATTAGTAATATATATTCATATAAATTTAAAGAACTAATTTATTATATTAATTTATCACATTAAATATCTCTGTATCGCCATTGCTTGGTAATCAACTTCTTTTCCTATACATCAATTTACTTTTACTATTCTTTGCATCCCTATATAAAAATTATAAAATTTACGTAAAATCAATAGATATAAAATCTCAATTTTAAAAACAAAAATATTTTTATAATATCAACTTAATTATAAACCATTAAAATATACCATAACAATTAATAATATATAATATTTTTTAATATTAAAATAAAAAATTATATAAACTTAAAAACTTAATTTTAACAATTTTAACCCGACTTAAAATATTTTCAATCAGTATATATAAAGAAGTTTCAGTATTTTATTTTAAAATTTTCATTTTTTTTATCACATTAAATATCTTTATATAATTTTTATTTAATATACATTTATATAAATTTAAAACGCTAATTTTTTTTATTTTTATCCCTATAAATTATTTTATCAGGCAAAAAATATAATATTCTTTTAAAAAATATTTTTATAATATCAACCAAATTATAAACAATTAAAATATACTATAGCCGTTAATAATATGTGTTATTTTTCTAATATTACAATAAAAAATTATATAAATTTAAAAACCTAATTTTAGCAATTTCAATCTCGACTTAAAATTTTTATATTTTTTATCACGTTAAATATCTCTATATAATTTTTATTTAATATACATTCATATAAATATAAAGCACTGATTTATTAATTTTTTTTTCATTTTTATCCCTATAAATTAATTTATCAGGTAAAATATATAATATTTTTTTAAAAAATATTTTTAAAATACCAACTTAATTATAAATAATTAAAATATATAAGAAAAATTAATAATATGTGATATTTTTTTAATATAACAAAAAAAATTATATTAACTTAAAAAAACTAAATTTTAGCAATTTCATCCAAATTTTTTCAATCTAGATACGTAATAAAATTTCAACATTTGGAGTTGTTGAGAGAAAGCACAGGCAGACATGGCTAGAGCTATCAAAATACACTCTCATGTCCCACACACCTTTTGATCTGAATGTGTCCTATGGCCTAATTTGGGTGGCAGAGCCCAATGTGTCCTAGGGTTCTGCATCGTCATTACTTCATAATCAACTCCTATCACTCTATATATTTGTGCTATTCTTTGCATTCCTATACAAAATTTTTAAAATTTACCTGAAATCAATAAATATAAAATCTCACTTAATTAAATATCATTAAATAAATATATTTTTAAAAAAATATTTTTAAAATACCAACCTAATAATAAACCATTAAAATATAGATAATAATTAATAATATGTGATATTTTTCTAATATTATAATAAAAAATTATATAAATTTAATTTTAACAATTTAATATTATAATAATATGTGATAGCAATTTTAATTTTAACAATTTTATATAAATTCAATAAATATGTTTATATAATTTTTATTTAATATATATTTATATAAATTTTAAAAACTAATTTATTATATTAATTTATCACACATAGCTATTGCTTCATAATCAACTTAGTTTTGCTATTCCTTGCATCCCTATATAAAATTTACTAAATTTACCTAAAATCAATAGATATAAAATCTTATTTAATTAAATATCACTAAGGAATTATTTTCTTTTAAAAAATATTTTTACAATACCAACCTAATTATAAACCATTAAATATATGTGATATTTTTCTAATATTATAATAAAAAATTATATAAAATTTAAAATTTAATTTTAGCAATTTTAATCCGACTTAAAATATTTTCGATTGGCATATATAAAGAAATTTCAGCATTTTATTTTTAAAATTTTTATATTTTTTATCATGTTAAATATCTATATATAATTTTCTTTAATATATAAATTTAAAGAACTATTAAAATTTTATATTTTTTATCACGTTAAATATCTCTATATAATTTTTTTCAACGTACATTCATATAAATTTAAAGTATTTATTTATTAATTTTTTTTATCCACTTTGATCTCTATAAATTAATTTATCAGATAAACGGTATAATATTTTTTTTTAAAAAAATATTTTTACAATACCAATCTAATTATAAATAATTAAAATATACAATAACTATTAATATGTGATATTTTTCTAATATTATAATAAAAATTATATAAACTTAAAAACCTAAATTTGCCACTCTAAAATAAAATATTTTCAATCAGGATATATAAAGAAATTTCGAACATTTTATTTTTAAAATCTTTTATATTTCTTATCACATTAAATAACGAAATTTCAGTATTTTATTTTTAAAATTTTTATATTTGTTATCACATTAAATATATAGATATAATTTTTATTTAATATACATTAATATAAGTTTAAAGCACTAATTTATTATTATTTTTTCTTTTTTATTCCTATAAATGAATAAACAATTAAAATATATAATATTTTTTAAAAATATTTTTACAATACTAATCTAATTATAAACTATTAAAATATACTATAACAATGAATAATATGTGATATTCTTCTCATATTGCAATAAAAAGATTATATTAACTTAAATTTTAGCAATTTCATCTAAATTTAAAATATTTTTGATCCGTATATATAAAGAAATTTCAGCATTTTATTTTTCAAATTTTTATATTTTTTATCACATTAAATATTTCTATATAGTTTTTTTAAATATACACTAGTATAAATTTAAAGTACTTATTAAATTTTTTCTATCCACTTCGATTCCTATAAATTAATTTATTACATAAAATATATAATAATTTTTTTAAAAAATATTTTTACAATACCAATCTAATTATAAATAATTAAAATATACGATAACAATTAATAATATGTGATATTTTTCTTCTATTGCAATAAAAGGATTATATTAACCTAAAAATCAAAATTTTAGCAATTTCATCCAAATATAAAAATATTTTCAATAAATATATAAAAAAAATTTCAGTATTTTATTTTTAAAATTTTCATACTTTTTATCACATTAAATATTTCTATATAATTTTTTTCAATGTAGATTCATATAAATTTAAATCACTTATTTATTAATTTTTTTATCCACTTCGATCCATAGAAATTAATTTATAAAGTAAAATATATAATAATTTTTTTAAAAAATATTTTTACAATATCAATCTAATTATAAACAATTAAAATTTACGATAATAATTAATAGTATATGATATTTTTCTAATATTACAATAAAAAAATTATATTAACTTAAAAATTAAAATTTTTGCAATATCATCTAAATTTAAAATATTTTCAATCATCATATATATAAAAAAATTTCAGCATTTTATTTTTAAAATTTTCATATTTTTTATCACATGAAATATCTCTCTATAATTTTTATAACGTAGATCCATATAAATTTAAATTATTTATTTATTAAATTTCTTTTTACCCACTTCAATCTCTATAAATTAATTTATAAGCAAAATATATAATAATTTTTTAAAAAATAATTTTTTAAAAAAATTAAAATATAAAATAACAATTAATAATATGTGATATATTTCTAATATTGTAATAAAAAATTATATAAACTTAAAAATTTAAATTTTAGCAATTTCAATCTGAATTAAAATATTTTTAATCGGCATATATAAAAAAAATTCAGCATTTTATTTTTAAAATTTTTATTTTTTATTATGTTAAATATCTCTATATAATTTTTATTTTATATACATTCATATAAATTTAAAGTACTAATTTATTAAATTTTTTTCCTTATTGTTATCTAATTAACTTAATTTATCAAGTAAAATACACAATAATTTTTTAAAAAATATTTTTGTAGTACCAATCTAATTATAAACAATTAAAATATACGATAATAATTAATAATATGTAATATTTTTTAATATTACAATAAAAAAGTATATAAACCTAAAAATTTAAATTTTAGCAATTTCAATCAAATTTAAAATATTTTCAATCAACATATATAAAGAAATTTTATCATTTTATTTTTAAAGTTTTCATATTTTTTATCACATTAAATATTTCTATATAATTTTTTTCAACATATATTCATACAAATTTAAAGCATTAATTTATTAAATATTTTCTTTTTTTTTATTCTTATAGATTAATTTATCAGGTAATACTAACCTAATTATAAATAATTAAAATATACGATAACACTTAATAATATGTGATGTTTTGTTAATATTACAATAAAAAAATTATATAAACTTAAAATTTTAAATTTTAGCAATTTCAACCCGACTTAAAATATTTTCAATCAACGTATATAAAGAAATTTCAATAATTTATTTTTAAAATTTTCATATTTTTTATCACATTAAATATCTCTATATATTTTTTTTCAACGTACATTCATAACAAGTAAAATATATAATAATTTTTTTAAAAAATATTTTTACAATATCAACCTAATTATAAACAATTAAAATATACTATAACAATTAATAATATGTGATATTTTTCTAATATTACAATAAAAAATTATGTTAACCTAAAAATCTAAATTTTAGTAATTTTGTCTTGTTGAACGATGGAATCCGTGAACGATTCTTCTCTGGAAATGAGGTTATATATAGATATATTTATAACACAAAATCAGGAGAGAAAAAAGAAGGAATCTTGTTCTAAAGAAACAAAATAAACTTGTACAGAAAATAATATATATCAGATCTGTTAGTTGTACAAAACCCTATGATTACGTAATTAGGCAGTTCATTCCAACACTCCCCTCAAGTTGGAGCATAGATATCTATCATGCCCAACTTGTCAACCATATTATGGAATATCTTCCATGACACTACTTTTGTGAGTTTATCAGCTGGTCTTTTGACTTGATAAATGGAAACTGTATAATCTTCTGGTCTAACTTTTCCTTGATGAAATGCCGATCGACTTTAACATGTTTGGTGCGATTGTGTTGTACGGGATTCTGTTGCAGCCTTTTGTCTATTTTGGAGTTGCTGAGACATCCTGAGTAGAAATGTTAGTGTCTAGGACATTCTGAGTTGATTCTTTGGTCAATGGTGTTATCATAGGCAACTCTTCAGATGTTGGTAATTCTTCAGATGTTGGTGATTCTTCAGCAGACGTTGGTATTTGTAATTTTCTAGAAGGAACTGATAAATTTTCATCACATCTTTTAGGGAGACCTAGTTGACTATTATGCTGAAAACTTTCACTTACTTCCTCTAGTTCTAAGAAATCTGTCATGTTTTCTTGTGGCACATTCTCTTCACTAAAGCTCTCCCCTGAAGAGAAGGAGGTGTAACTCCCAAGAATAGTATGATTCTGATTCACGAAAGGATACATCCAATGTCACATGTAACTGCCTTGGATGGGTAACGTTAGCTATAGGTTGTGATTTGTCCTCCATATTTTATTGAACCTCTATTGTGGTTGCTATCATAGGTGTTCCTGCAACCTTCTTCCTTGATTTTTTTGTGAAGCCCCATCATTCAAGATAGCCTATGATTTCATAGTATCTTTGTTTTAAATGCCCTGTCTTACCACAGTAACTACAGACCAAATTATTAGACTTGACACTTTGAGTTTTTATTGAACTCGATGATGGTCCTTGCTGAATTCATTTGGCTACCATAACAGAGCTTTCCGGGATAGGTCGAGAACCTCCTATTAATTTTTTTCCATTTTTTATCTCTATAAATTAATTTATCATGCAAAATATATAATATTTTTTTAAAATTATTTTCACAATACCAACCTAATTATAAACCATTAAAATATACAATAACAATTAATAATGTGTTATTTTTCTAATATTATAGTAAAAAAGTTATAGAAATTTAAAAATCTAATTTTAGCGATTTTAAAAAATATCTTTAAAATATCAACTTAATTATAAACCATTAAAATATACGATAAAAATTAATAATATGTGATATTTTTCTAATATTGCACTAAAAACATATATAAACTTAAAATTTATAAATTTTAATAAAGGATAAATATATTTTTTAAATAAAATATAGAATAATAGATAGGATAATAGATTAACTATAAAATGCTATTTTTTTATGATAAAGATTAGTATTTATTAAATGCTTTTATTATTATGCACACCGTTTAATAAATTTTATATTTTTATGTATTATAATCACTTAGTTTGAGAATTATGTAAATTTTACCTTTTTTCATGATTTTTATCTATTATAATTAATTTAGAGGAACAAAATCATGTAAATTTTATTGTTTTTATCTATATATAATTCAATTTTAAGTATAATTCTAATAAATCCTGATCATACCTACTTTGATTAAAAATATTTTAAATTAAAAAAAATAATCGATTTATAAATATTAAAATAAAATATCTTTTAATATAATTATCATACTATAATTTATTTTAAAAAATATAAGCTTCCATTTAATTTTTCAAACTATTAAATAACAAATAATTATAATAAAATAAAAGTCCTAAAAAATAAATTAAAATTCATATTTAATTATAAAAGAAAACAATAAAGTGTATTTCAAATAAATTTAACATAAATATAAAATAATTAAAATTAATCTTTAATAAATTATAATTTAAATATAAATTAATTTAATCGGTTAAAATTTTATTTAATTGGGATCAGTGATAACATCTGTACGAGACTTGAGCATCTGAATCCATCACAATTTGATTATTCATGCAGCCCATTTAAAATCAATCATTGAAATAGTTGCTCTTACAACAAAATGAGCAGTCTGATTCGCTGATCTTTTCATCAACTTAATAGCCAACCGTGGCAAACTCAACATTAACAACCTACAATCATCAACTATCATACCAAAATAGGAGAAATCAAAGAATTAGTAGCCATAACATTTACACGTATCTGACAATCTGATTCTATGATTGAAACGTTGAACTGCTACCTCCCCAACCAACTCAAAGCCTCCCTAAAATAAACAGCAGATATCGAGTCCATCTGTATATCTCCAATCTTCATCATTATCCATACCTGCCTGGAAAACTGACATTGCAACAATAAATAAACAGCAGTCTCATCATAACCAACACATAATGGATATAGCAAAGGGACATTGACGTTTTTCTTTAACAAATTCGTGGCACAAGGGATCAAATTTAAACTAAAATGCCATGCAAAATATTTCACTTTGCTTGGGACGGTGGCTTTCCAAATCAAGGACCAAACATCACGAACCATAAGAGGAGCATTATTTAATGCTTGAATTGCAACCTTATATCCATTACCCACTGTATACACTGTTTTCCTTTCATAAGACCAAACCCATTTATCTTGCTTCGAGTTTAAAGATAATGGAATTTGTTTAATTAAAACAGCATCCCTATTATTAAAAAAATTGACAATGACTCCTACATCCCACCTACCACAATCCAAAACTATCAAAGAGGACACCGTTAAATCCTAAGTCCATCACAACTGGCAACGTAATCCATGGATTACTAGTATTAGGAAGCCAAGGATGATTCCAAACTAAAGTTGTCAAGCCATTATTAACTTGACACCGACAGCCCTGAATTAAAATATAGCGGGCACCCAAAATACTTCTCCATAAATAAGATGGATTAGGCTCCCAAAAAGTGAAATCTGGAAAATACCTTTCCTTTAACACAATGGCAGCAAGTGAAGATGGATTATCAAGAAGCCTCCATCCTTGCTTTGCAAGAAGTGCAAGGTTAAATTCATGTATTCTCCTGTACCCCAACCCCTTGCTCCTTAGAATAACATAAACGGGTCCAGCTCTGCCATCTAATGCCCCATGCTGATTCTGACTAGCCCAATAAAATGAATTTATCATATTCTCTATTTTATGACAAACATCTAGTGGCAATAAAAACAGAGACATAAGATAATTTGGTACCGTTTGAGCAACCATCCAAATAAGATCATCCTTACCAGCCTTAGAGAGCAATTTTGTCTTCCATCCGTCCAATCGTTTTGCTACTTTGTCAACGACAAAACGAAAAACTCGATTTCTATTTTTTTCAATAATAGTGGGCATATCCAAATACACCTCATAGGACTAAACTTCTGAAACACCCAGCACCTAGAAAATAGAATTTTGATTTGCAGAATCAACATTAGTACTAAAATACACAACAATTTTGTTAAGTTAATACTCTACCCTGATTGATACGGATCCAATAGGGCAAATTTCTAACAATGGTGTGGAGCAAACTTATGTCATTCAAATGGATCTAAAAGGAGTTCAAAATCATATCCATATGATCCATATATATTTGGGGCGTGCTTCAACTCATATGGGACAGATTTGGTGCAACACTTGCAATCATAGGCTTAGGGAGCCTAATCAAACCTATGGACTAAAACTATACAAAGGGAAGCCTAAAGTGAAGATCAAGTAAGGCTTTTGTGAAGTTTCAGCTTTGTTATGATGGGCTTGCTATGTTTTATTATTTGAACACTTATTTTATTTTAGCTTTGTTTGGGCTTGTATTCTGGCCATATTTTATCTTTTAAGTTTTAGAGTGTTGGGCCATATTTTGGGCTTATGTTTTAATATTATGTGTTATTTTAGTGTGTGATTGGGCTTGAGCCTTATGTGTTTAAGTCAAGTCCAAGAAGAGTGTCTTAGGGTTTTATTTGTTTTTCTCCTTATTATATAAGGATAAGAAACAATTGTAAGAGGAGCTTTTAATCAAACTTTTCAGAATTTCTTTCATGCCTTTGGCGTGTATTGCTTTGAGTTAGAGTGAGGATTTGCTTTCATCAATTGCACCAGGAATCTTGGCTAACTTATCAACTATTCGTTGTGGCGTTTGTCGGATTCTCATCTAAATCCTTTGATCATTGGTGTTTCAGCTTCTCTAAGTTTGGGGTGCCATAGGAGGTGGGTTTATCAGATCTTTGGATTCCGTATCTACTTGTGCGTGTGAGTTTGAGGCTTGTGCCATAGGGTTCCGCGTTAGTTGGTATCAGAGCCAAAGTGAGGTAAATTCTTATTTATCTTAGGATCTAGGGTTTTTGAGTTTTCATTTTCTTCCTTGTTGTTTTCGGTGAAAGCTTGTGTATCCATGGCTGCACCTTCTTGATTATTAATCATAAAAAAAAAAAAACAAATTCGAAATCCAAAAAAAAAAATCGCCTTTGCCTTTTTTACGTTGATCTGGCCGAAATTGTGATATGCTTCCTTTTTCATCTATATTGCCTTACCTATCTCAATTAATTGCAGTAATTTACGGGAATCAATTTGAATTTTGAATTTGGTCGAATCTAGATTAGGAGATAAAAGAAATTCTGCCTATTTCCTAAAGTGCACATTTAAGGCAATTGCATCTAAATTGATTTGATGTCAAATCCTTCTTTTAACACCAAAATTTTCGTCCATGTTTCTGATCTGAGAGAAATTTACATTATTCCTCTCTGATTCTATTTGTGGGGTTTTGATACTTTCCTTTTTGGGTAGATTTAAGTAGATCCATATTTAATTTGCGTTGAAGTGAATTAAATGCAATATTTTTTGTCCAGGTTCGTTTTTATTTGATTTCTAAGTTTCTTTTTTGGTTTAAGCTTTCTTTTGCTTCCTTTACATTGCTGGAGTATTGTTTGCTTGTGTCTATACTCTAGGTGATATTTTTCAAGTAGCACAAAACCAAGTTCATGTGTTACTTTCCAAATTGTCAGTGTCTTCTTTCTAGTTTTTGCGCGCTTCCTTCTTTCTTTAGGTTTTTCTTTTTTGTTTCATTAAACGCACCTTGTGGTTAGTTGGTTAACCTTAGTTTCTGAAGTGCAATTGAAGAATCAGCAAAAGAATGGTAAGAGTGCAAACACTTGAGTACTTTCTTTTTTTTTTAACACAATATTTGCTAGTTCTTTTTGTTATTTGTTGATTTAAGGTAGGATGAGTAAAGACAAGAATGTGGTGGATCGTACTGATGGAAGTGAATCGAATATGGGTAACGATTATAAGATCTTTAAGAAGTCAGTCAGTGGTGAATTACAAAGGCTCAATAAGACTCTTGAGAGGTTAACTAAAACTATGGAGAGTTTGAATATCTCACAAGCTTCCACTTCTACAAGAATACCTCAAAGAACTCTTAATTGCAATAATGACTGTGATGATTCGGATGTGTTGGTTAATAATGTGTTGTTTGCTGCACATTATGAGATGCTTGTTGCTAGGCGTGCTCTGAATATGCAGGTTAAGAAAGAAAGCCTAGAACAACGGGAAAACATATTTCACACTAGGTGTTTGGTTAATGGAAAAGTGTGTACTCTCATTATTGATGGAGGTAGTTGCACAAATGTGGCAAGTGTGTATATGGTGGAGAAATTGGGCTTGGCTTCTATTGAACACCCTAAGCCATACAGGTTGCAATGGTTGAATGATTGTGGTGAGGTAAGAGTTACACGCCAGGTGGTTATACCATTTTCTATTGGTAGGTACAAGGATGAGATATTGTGTGATGTGGTACCTATGCAGGCAAGCCATATGTTGTTGGGTAGGCCGTGGCAACATGATAGAAAGGTGCAACGTGATGGGTTCGATAACAAGTATTCCTTTACTTATGAAGGACAAAAGGTTATACTCGCTCCTTTATCACCTCAAGAGGTATATGCTGATCAAATAAAGATGCTGGAGAGGGAGAGGGAGGCTTCGGCCTTGGCTACAAAGGGGAGTGAGAGCTTGAGTTCTGCGGTAAAAATGAGAGAAAAGTGTGAGTGTGAGGGTAAAGAGGCTGGAAAAGAATCAACACTAGTTCATGGAGGGAAGGTGGAGAAAGAAAAGAAAGAAGAGGCTAAAGTTTCAATCTCAACTTCCATAGAGATTGAAATTGAAGAGGAAGTTGTAATGCATGAATCTAATGTATTTGTTGCTGAGAATTCCATCAATGAACTTATAGAAGAGGTTGTGAATGATGAGGGACATGGGGAGCACGTGTTTGATGAGGTGGAGGAGGTGAATGAGACTGTTTTGGAAGTTGTAGAGGAGAATGGGTCACATCCCCAAGATCTTTCTATGACTAATATTTTTATGCCTAGTTCATTTGTTCTTGATGTGCAGGTTGTTGATGAAAACTGATACGGATAAGGAAATATTACGATACTTCAAATATTTAAAAGGGAAACTCCAAATCATGACAAATCAAGTTACCATCGCTTAATTCAAGGCTTACGAGATGAGAACTATATTTGGGAAGCATGGGAGAATAAGGAAACAAATCAGACTCTCTTCAACACATGTGGACGCACAACACAATTTCAGATCGCGTAATGCATGTATGGCCAAATTGCATTTAGGCCAGTTTTATTATTTTGGTATTTTAGTATTTTGTGGGATTTGTTTTAAATTAATTTGGCCTATATTAGAAGCCAAATTCGTGCAGCCCATTTAGGAAGGAGATTTCTCCAAGATAATTTAGGAAAATGATCTTTAATGTAATCCAGATTTGACTATTTGACTAGATACCCTTCCTATATTGTAATTACACCATCCTACAATAGAATTAGGGTTTGAAGGCTATAAAAACACCCTTAAGGTGGCAGCCACGAGAAGGCAGTGAATAAAAATGATTTTTTGAACAATATTTGGTTCTTCTCCATTATTTGGTAACTTATCAAGGTTTAACCTTGTGGCGTTCTGATATAGATTTCCTCCATGCTTAGTTAACTTATCAAGAATTTCTTGTGGCGTTCTCGAAGCTGGAATCGCTTGATTATCTATGTTTCTAATCACATGGTTGGTTAGGGGTGTGGTAGAGCAACATTCGCTTGATTATCCATGTTTCTAATCACATTCGTTGGTTAGGGGTGTGGTAGAGCAACCTTCTGGAAGATATCTTTATCTTGTTCTTTATCAAGTTGTGTGACGGGGTTTTTGATCACAAGTTGGTCCTGGGTTCCGCATCAAAAACATTCATGACGAAAGTTTTATACTATTTTCACCTATTCAAAAGGAGGTCTTTGAAGATACATGGGTTCCTAAAGCTTCCCTTTTTGATATAAATATCAGCAAGATTCGAGGACGAATCTTTTCTAAAGAAGGAGAGAATGATACGGATCCAATAGGGCAAATTTCTAACAATGGTGTGGAGCAAACTTATGTCATTCAAATGGATCTAAAAGGAGTTCAAAATCATATCCATATGATCCATATATATTTGGGGCGTGCTTCAACTCATATGGGACAGATTTGGTGCAACACTTGCAATCATAGGCTTAGGGAGCCTAATCAAACCTATGGACTAAAACTATACAAAGGGAAGCCTAAAGTGAAGATCAAGTAAGGCTTTTGTGAAGTTTCAGCTTTGTTATGATGGGCTTGCTATGTTTTATTATTTGAACACTTATTTTATTTTAGCTTTGTTTGGGCTTGTATTCTGGCCATATTTTATCTTTTAAGTTTTAGAGTGTTGGGCCATATTTTGGGCTTATGTTTTAATATTATGTGTTATTTTAGTGTGTGATTGGGCTTGAGCCTTATGTGTTTAAGTCAAGTCCAAGAAGAGTGTCTTAGGGTTTTATTTGTTTTTCTCCTTATTATATAAGGATAAGAAACAATTGTAAGAGGAGCTTTTAATCAAACTTTTCAGAATTTCTTTCATGCCTTTGGCGTGTATTGCTTTGAGTGAGAGTGAGGATTTGCTTTCATCAATTGCACCAGGAATCTTGGCTAACTTATCAACTATTCGTTGTGGCGTTTGTCGGATTCTCATCTAAATCCTTTGATCATTGGTGTTTCAGCTTCTCTAAGTTTGGGGTGCCATAGGAGGTGGGTTTATCAGATCTTTGGATTCCGTATCTACTTGTGCGTGTGAGTTTGAGGCTTGTGCCATAGGGTTCCGCGTTACTGATGCTATCTCATAAATGGTTAAAATAGTCTTTAATCTAGTTGCTTCCTCAACATTAGCAACTATCATATTGACGCGGAACCCCAGCCTATTAGAGACTAAAACGACACATACCCTAGTAAAAAGAACTTAGTTCAGAAAACAATTCCCCAATCTAAAGCACCCTTAATTAATATGCAATTAAGAACACTTATAACTGATTGATTTTAAAAACAGCAAGAATAAGAAACATACAAGTTAGTATCGAACCTTATTCGTGATGCAGTGTCAAGAACCAAGATCTCTCTTAAGCTCTCAAAGAAGAATCGTATAAAGTAATTGTATTGAATAATTGATAATCTGTCTACAATATGGAAAAAGAGATGCTTTATATAACCTAAATAAAGACCCATGATCTTTGCCACTTCCCACTACTATGCATGGACCCATGATCTATGCCACTATCCTCTACTGGATAACTACCCACTACTGGTTAACTATCCACTACTGGATAACTACCCACTACTGGTTAACTACCTACTACTGGTTAACTACCAACTGCTAAATAACTACCCATTACTAAATAACTACCCACTATTAAATAACTACCTACTATAAATACAAAGTTTGAACTGTCAATAAGAACACATTCGGCCTAATTGACTTGGAATGGCCAAATTGTTCTTCAACTTCAAAATGAACTTGCAAAGCTTCAACATATTCCTTTATGAATCCTTGAAGTGCTTTCTTCAACCTCTTGGATCTCAACCTTGTAATTGTTCCTTGAGGCAATGCTATCTCATCAGTGTTGTTAGTTGTGCTTACATCACATATGCAAATAGTAAATGTGAGACTGTTAAACCAAACTTCGCCACCTTAATACCATGTAGCAGATCTTAACGCTCATATTTTTAAAGGAGAGCCATCAAACTCTGCGCACATACAATGAATAGATATAGTGATAAAGGATCACCCTAGCGAAGACCACGAGAAGGGACAATTGGACCAAATTCTTCACTATCTTGGGCTATATAGTATGTTACTGAAGAAATCACTGATATAATCTTAGAAATCCAAATATCCACAAAACCCAATTTTAACAACATAACTTCTGAGAAAGCCCACTCAACTCAATCGTATGCTTTAGAGATATTTGTCTTTAGAGACAAAAAAAACTCGATCGTCCTTGTTTCTTTTTGTTTAACACATGAAAACACTCATGTGCAACAATAATATTGTCAGTTATAAGACGGTGAGGGATAAAAGCACTCTGATTCTCCACAATAACATCCGGCAAAACAAGTTTCAGTCTATCTGCCATCATCTTACATACAATACGATCGACAACATTACATAGTGATATGGGGCGTAAATCAAAGACAAACTCGGGAGTTTTCTTTTTTGGAATCAAAATAATGTTTGTCCGATTACCCCTTGGTAATGGACCCTCCAAATTCAAACAATTCAAGCAAGCATCAATTAAATCATTATAAATAAGATCCAAATGGTTTGGAAAAAATATGGATTAAAACCATCTGGCTCTAGTGATTTCTCTGGATGCATAGAAAACTGACGCGGAACCCTATGGCACTTAGTCCTCAAACCCCGTCGCACCTCTGATATAGATTCCAAGAACGTGGATAAACCACCCTCTATAGCACCCTAAGCTTAGCGAAGCTAGAACACTAATAACGGAAGGATTTTGTAGAACGGATCAGAAGAACGCCACAATCGAAATTGATAAGTTGGTCTGATTCGTGATGCAATCAATGAAAGAGGCAAACTCTCACTCTCTCAAAGAAGGCCGAAATTTGCATAAAGCAAATCTGAATTAAATTTGTCAAAACAAAAAAAAGTGTCTGATATAAGAATTTAAGGCCTTATTTATAGTGTAAGGCAAAAACCTAAACCTAGTTGGAAAAGGAAAACAAATACTAAGTCAGAATTCCTATCCCAACAGGGAAACAAGCTAAAATAACAAAAATAACTGCCAAGTCTTTAAAAACCAACCACATTCTCGTATGCCTCAATAGTTCCAGCAGAAACCACAACCTCAGGGACGAAACCACAACCTGCTTATGGTTCGGGCTGATTCTCCACTATCTTCCTCCATGATGTGCTCCAAAATTAACTTCCACAAAACACAAAAGTATCTTCGGCTAACTGAATGTCGCGAGCGCGACTTTGATAATGGTAGCGAGCGCTACAAATCTTCAATTTGCTTCTGCTTCATCCATGCATACACCCAGCAACGTAATCAGCTTCGAATGACCTTCAAGTTCCTTCTCGCACTTATCCCTAGCAATTTCAGTCATCTCTCTTGTAATAAATTCTTGAATATGCAATCCAAGAGTAACGCCGTACTTCCTTGCTTTATTCCTTGTCAATGGTCCTTGTTGTAGCTCCAAGGGATCCTTGCCTTGCTTCCCATGCTGGTTCACATCATTCTCCCCTTCTTTAAAAAGATTTGTCCTCAAATCTGCATCGTCATAAGGAGACAAATCAGAAACATTAAAAGTGGCACTAACACCATACTCACCAGGCAAGTCAATCTTATAAGCATTGTCATTGATCTTCTCCAAGACTTGAAATGGACCATCACCACGCGCATCCAGCTTATTCTTCCTTTGATTTGGAAACCTCTCCTTGCGAAAATGCACCCAAACCCACTCTCCAGGAGCAAACACCATCTTCTTGCGACCCCTATTCGCAATATCAGCATACGTCTTGGTCTTTTTCTCCATGTTAGCTCGTGCTTTCTCATGCAAAGCTTTCACCAAGTCAGCTTTCTTCTCTCCATCTAAACTTACAAGTTCATTAGAAGGTAATGGCAAAAGATCAAGAACAGTTAGTGGATTAAAGCCATAAACTAGCTCAAATGGCGAATAACCTGTAGAAGAATGAATAGAACGATTATAAGCAAATTCAATAAAAGGTAAACAATCTTCCCAAGTAGCCAAATTCTTACCCACTATAGATCGCAATAACGTACCAAGAGTACGATTCACAACTTCAGTTTGCCCATCTGTTTGTGGATGACAAGTAGTAGAGAATAAAAGCTTAGTTCCTAGTCTACTCCACAAAACACGCCAAAAATGGGACAAGAACTTTGTATCCCTATCAGAAACAATAGTCCGAGGCACTCCATGTAAGCGCACAACATTGCGAAAGAACAAATCAGCAACAACTTTCGCATCATCAGCTTTATGACATGCAATGAAATGTGCCATCTTACTAAACCTATCAACCACCACAAAAATACTATCTCTACCTCTCTTAGTTCTAGGCAAACCAAGCACAAAATCCATGCTAATATCAATCCAAGGAGAACTAGGTACAGGCAATGGCATATAAAGACCATGAGGCATAGACTTAGATTTCGCCTGTCTACATGCAATACAAGCAGAACATAACTTCCCAACATCCTTACGCATAGATGGCCAATAAAAATGCTCAAGCAGAATATCATAAGTCTTAGACACACCAAAATGCCCCATTAAACCACCACAATGGGATTCCAAAACAAGCAATTCACGCATGGAACATCTGGGCACACATAATTTATTTCCCTTAAATAAATATCCCTCATGCCTATAAAATGAATTAAAAGCTCCTTGTTCACATGCAACATAAACATTGCCAAAATCAACATCACCAACATACAAGTTCTTAATATACTCAAATCCAAGCAACTTAGAACTCAAAACAGAAAGTAATGTATATCTCCTAGACAACGCATCAGCAACAACGTTATCTTTACCTTGCTTGTACTTAATCACATATGGAAATCTCTCAATTCGTTCGATCCACTTACCATGCCGTTTGTTCAACTTACCTTGGCCCTTCACATGCTTGAGGGATTCATGGTCAGTATAAATCACGAACTCCTTTGGCAGCAAGTAATGCTCCCACACGTCCAACGCCCTCACCAAAGCATGTAACTCCTTGTCATATGTAGAATAACTCAGTTGTGCACCATTGAGTTTTTCACTAAAATATGCTATTGGCTTCTTCTCTTGCATCAGCACAGCCCCAATACCTACACCAGAAGCATCACATTCAATCTCAAAAATTGAATCAAAATTAGGCAAAGCTAAGACAGGTGCAGATGTCAACTTCCCTTTCAAATTCTCAAACGCCTTTTGCTGCTCTTCTCCCCACTGAAATCCAACCTCCTTTTTGATAATGCTAGTGAGTGGTGCTGCAATGGTAGAAAAATCCTTCACGAATCTTCTATAGAAACTTGCTAGCCCATGGAAGCTCCTCACTTCAGTCACGTTCTTAGGAACAGGCCATTCCTTTATAGCTTTCACTTTCTCTTCATCAACTTCTAATCCCTGTGCACTCACAACAAAGCCAAGAAAAACAAGCCTATCCATGCAAAATGTGCATTTCTTAAGCTTGGCATATAAGTTTTCTGTTCTCAAAGCTTCCAACACTATCCTAACATGCTCTAAATGCTCATCTAATGTCTTACTATAGATCAGAATGTCATCAAAATAAACAACAACAAATCTGCCCAAATAAGCTCTCAAAACATGGTTCATTAATCTCATAAATGTACTCGGTGCATTAGACAACCCAAAAGGCATTACTAACCACTCATATAGGCCATATTTTGTTTTAAAAGCTGTTTTCCACTCATCCCCAGGTTTCATACGAATTTGATGATATCCACTCATAAGATCAATTTTAGTAAAATACCTTGCACCATGTAACTCGTCCAACATGTCGTCAAGTCGTGGGATGGGATGTCGATACTTCACCGTGATCTTATTTACAGCCCTACAATCGACACACATCCTCCACGTGCCATCTTTCTTTGGTACCAGCAGAACAGGAACGGCACAAGGGCTTAAGCTCTCTCTAATCAAGCCTTTCTCCAACAGCTCCTCCACTTGTCGTTGCATCTCCTTGGTCTCCATTGGGTTACTTCGATATGCTGGTCTATTTGGAATCGTCGAACCAGGTATGAAGTCGATTTGGTGTTCAACTCCCCTTAATGGCGGTAAACCACTAGGCAGCTCCTCTGGAAACACATCTTGAAAATCCTGCAGCATAGACACAAAACTAGAAGGCAAATGGTCAAGTGAAACATCAACATTAGTAAACAAAGTTTCTTTATATCTAATGAGCAATAACGGCTGCTCGTTAGATATTGCAAATTTAAGCTCTCTTGGTTTCGCATAAAAAGTTTGTTTCACCTTTCCTTGGTTTTCTCTCACCAATGGGCCATTTATTTGATTATTTTCTTTTCTGGCCTCCTTTCCCAATTTCTTCTCACATTCACTCTCCTTATCATGTTCTCTCGCACTTCCCTTAATTTTTAAAGTAGCACCCCTTTTGGTCGAATCTTGCTTTGCTTTTTCATGCATCTTCCGATGATCTTCATACACCTCCAACGGTGATAATGGTACAAGAGTAACCAGCTTTCCTTCATAGGTAAATGTGTACCTATTTGAATACCCATCATGCTGCGCCTTCCTATCAAATTGCCATGGTCTTCCTAACAACATATGGCCAGCTTGCATAGGAACTACATCACACAACACTCCATCTTTATACCAGCCTATAGAGAATGGTATCTTCACTTGTTTAGTAACCTTCACCTCTCCACTATCATTAAACCATTGTAGTCTATATGGATGTGGATGTTTTAAACAAGTCAATTTCAGCTTCTCCACCATTGTCTCACTTGCAGCATTGGTGCAACTACCACTGTCAATGATGAGCATACAAACTTTACCCTCAACTAAACATCTAGTATAAAATATGTTATCTCGTTGCTCTAGACTTTCTTCTTTCACTTGCATATTCAAAGCACGCCTAGCAACTAACATATCACCACGTTCAGCAACCAACGCATTCTCAACTTCTTCTTCACACTCATCAACATCATCATGCATATCATTCATATCATTATTATCACCATCACTATGGTCAGAATCAGAAACTAAACCCCCATCATCAGTAGCAATCATAACTCTCCTATTTGGACATTGAGATGCAATATGCCCATTTCCTAAACATTTGAAACACTTAATATTTCTACTAGGAGTAGTATTAGGAATACCTGACTGCTGCTTATTTGAACCTCCATTCATCCCTTTTCCACTTGTAGGTGGAGGATTGCTCTGGAAGGAATTCTTGAAATCTCCACCTTTTGAGGGCAAATCATTTGAAGACCCCTTAAAGGTTGAACTACTTCCTCCCACATTCTGGAACTTCCCATATTTGGTGGAGCTCTTGTTCTTGATTTTCCTTTCAATCTTCATGGCCTTCTCAACTAACTCTTCCATGGAATTGTAATCATACATTTCCAGCTCACTTGCAATGTTGGAATTTAGACCTCCCAGAAATCTGGACATTAGCCTGTGTTCATCCTCCTCAATGTCAGCCCTGGCCATGGTCATCTCCATCTCCTTGTGGTATTCTTCAACACTCTTACCACCTTGGACCAGTCTTGCCAACCTATTATACAAATCCCTATAGTAATGAGAAGGAACAAACCTTATTCTCATTAAGTCTTTCAAGGCCTCCCACTCCGGCACGGGTCGCAATCCTTTTCCTCTTCTACTAGACTTGAGTTGATCCCACCAGAATGTAGCATATCCCCTAAATTCCACGGCTGCGATATGGGACTTCTTTTCTTCTGAGTAATTATGACACTCAAAAATTTGTTCCACCTTTCGCTCCCATTCAATGTATTCTTCCGCATTGTTATTCCCTTTAAATTCGGGTACCTTCATCTTGATGGAACTAAGGTCATTGTCAGTCACAATTTGGTAGTTTTCAGCCACCTCTTCCTGATCACCTCGACCTCCTCTTGCTGCTCTCCTAATGACCTCCTCTTCGCCTCCCCTTGGTAAGATTCGTTGTGGTAATCTCACTGGAGGTGCGGGCTGTTGTACCCTCTCCCTCATCATTAGATTCATGTTCTCTTGTAGGGTGGCCATCATTCTTGCCATCTCTTCCATCTTCTCATTACTTTGCTGCATATATGTCTCAAAATTGCTAGAAATTGAAGCAACATCTTTACCATTCCCACTAGTCATGACCACAACAGAGAAAACTCACAAGAAACAATTAGTAACTGAAAGAAAGAATTCACAAGTGTTTCGCTCTTACCTCACTATTGCCGATTCTTCGATTGCACTTCAGAACCAAGGTTCACTCACCAATCTGCCAAGTACGTTCAAAAAGGTAGGATCCTAATCCCTAGACACCTAGAAGACAACTTGACAAGTATCCGGAGGCAGCACAAGAACGTTTGCACTACACGATTGAAAACTAAGTATCGAAACAAACAAATGATACTCAGCAATGTAATGGAATTTCAACGCTAGCTCAAAAACAAAATAGAAACAAGAGGGCAATAAAATAGACAATTCTGGTCAGAATGTATCAAAACCAACTCGCTCTTGGTAAGCTGATTTATGGACCTAAATCTTCTACCCCAAACGCTGGTTTGAAGACACCCCAAGAATGCTACTATACTATGCAATTTGAAATAAAAGAACAGCAGCCCCTCAATGGTGGAAAAAAAATCTGAAGCAAAATTTTCACTTAATTGTAACCCACCTAGAACTGATCCTTAATACTTAAATAGCAAGACTAAAAAGAAAATTTTTTTGTTGGAGCAATTTTTTTTTTTTTTTATCCCCTTGCTTGGGTCTCAAACAACACCACACGAAATTCTTGAGTGTGTATCAAAAAAAAAATTCACTAACAGATTCAGTTCGAAGGGAAATAATGGCTGCTAAAAGAAACCGAATTGCCAAATAACAAAATAGCAAGCAACACAATGATTTTGGATGGACAATCCAGGACCTAACAATTGGAATCGAAATTGAACAGAAACGAATTGAAGACAATGAACCCTAACGAAATTCGAAACTAAGATACCAAAAAAAAACGAAAATATAACACAGCCCTAGAAAGACAGATAGATAAAGATTTACCTGTTGTTGGCTTTGATACCAAATGACGCGGAACCCTATGGCACTTAGTCCTCAAACCCCGTCGCACCTCTGATATAGATTCCAAGAACGTGGATAAACCACCCTCTATAGCACCCTAAGCTTAGCGAAGCTAGAACACTAATAACGGAAGGATTTTGTAGAACGGATCAGAAGAACGCCACAATCGAAATTGATAAGTTGGTCTGATTCGTGATGCAATCAATGAAAGAGGCAAACTCTCACTCTCTCAAAGAAGGCCGAAATTTGCATAAAGCAAATCTGAATTAAATTTGTCAAAACAAAAAAAAGTGTCTGATATAAGAATTTAAGGCCTTATTTATAGTGTAAGGCAAAAACCTAAACCTAGTTGGAAAAGGAAAACAAATACTAAGTCAGAATTCCTATCCCAACAGGGAAACAAGCTAAAATAACAAAAATAACTGCCAAGTCTTTAAAAACCAACCACATTCTCGTATGCCTCAATAGTTCCAGCAGAAACCACAACCTCAGGGACGAAACCACAACCTGCTTATGGTTCGGGCTGATTCTCCACTATCTTCCTCCATGATGTGCTCCAAAATTAACTTCCACAAAACACAAAAGTATCTTCGGCTAACTGAATGTCGCGAGCGCGACTTTGATAATGGTAGCGAGCGCTACAAATCTTCAATTTGCTTCTGCTTCATCCATGCATACACCCAGCAACGTAATCAGCTTCGAATGACCTTCAAGTTCCTTCTCGCACTTATCCCTAGCAATTTCAGTCATCTCTCTTGTAATAAATTCTTGAATATGCAATCCAAGAGTAACGCCGTACTTCCTTGCTTTATTCCTTGTCAATGGTCCTTGTTGTAGCTCCAAGGGATCCTTGCCTTGCTTCCCATGCTGGTTCACATCAAAAACAAAGCAAGGCGAACTTCCTCAGCTGTGTATGGTGCGAGAAGGAGCTCATTATGTTGTTCAGTAACAATTCGACCAACATAAGAAATCACTAGCGTCACATCTCCTCCATGAGCAGTAAATAGGTTCTTATAATAATCGACAATGACCTGTGGTAAACCATCAGACCAATCAACCCACGTACCAACTTCATTCTTTAAACGAGTAAATAGATTCTTCTTTTTTCGATGATTAGTCATAACATGGAAGTATTTTATATTGGCATCTCCATGGGCTAACCACTGTTGCTTCGCTCTCTGACTCCCATAGACTTCCTATTGTAATAGGAATTGAGCATAATGTTCTTCAACCTCCTTTAAATCAAGATGATTTGGATTCTTGCAATTCTGACGTAAAAAAGCTAAACGTCATCTACAGTCTTCCAATCTATCTTTAAAATCTTTATGAAAGGATGATGTGAACCAGCATGGGAAGCAAGGCAAGGATCCCTTGGAGCTACAACAAGGACCATTGACAAGGAATAAAGCAAGGAAGTACGGCGTTACTCTTGGATTGCATATTCAAGAATTTATTACAAGAGAGATGACTGAAATTGCTAGGGATAAGTGCGAGAAGGAACTTGAAGGTCATTCGAAGCTGATTACGTTGCTGGGTGTATGCATGGATGAAGCAGAAGCAAATTGAAGATTTGTAGCGCTCGCTACCATTATCAAAGTCGCGCTCGCGACATTCAGTTAGCCGAAGATACTTTTGTGTTTTGTGGAAGTTAATTTTGGAGCACATCATGGAGGAAGATAGTGGAGAATCAGCCCGAACCATAAGCAGGTTGTGGTTTCGTCCCTGAGGTTGTGGTTTCTGCTGGAACTATTGAGGCATACGAGAATGTGGTTGGTTTTTAAAGACTTGGCAGTTATTTTTGTTATTTTAGCTTGTTTCCCTGTTGGGATAGGATTTCTGACTTAGTATTTGTTTTCCTTTTCCAACTAAGTTTAGGTTTTTGCCTTACACTATAAATAAGGCCTTAAATTCTTATATCAGACACTTTTTTTGTTTTTTTGACAAATTTAATTCAGATTTGCTTTATGCAAATTTCGGCCTTCTTTGAGAGAGTGAGAGTTTGCTTCTTTCATTGATTGCATCACGAATCAGACCAACTTATCAATTTCGATTGTGGCGTTCTTCTGATCCGTTCTACAAAAATCCTTCCGTTATTAGTGTTCTAGCTTCGCTAAGCTTAGGGTGCTATAGAGGGTGGTTTATCCACGTTCTTGGAATCTATATCAGAGGTGCGACGGGGTTTGAGGACTAAGTGCCATAGGGTCCGCGTCATTTGGTATCAGAGCCAACAACAGGTAAATCTTTATCTATCTGTCTTTCTAGGGCTGTGTTATATTTTCGTTTTTTTGGTATCTTAGTTCGAATTTCCTTAGGGTTCATTATCTTCAATTCGTTTCTGTTCAATTCGATTCCAATTGTTAGGTCCTGGATTGTCCATCCAAAATCATTGTGCTGCTTGCTATTTTGTTATTTGGCAATTCGGTTTCTTTTAGCAGCCATTATTTCCCTTCGAACTGAATCTGTTAGTGAATTTTTTTTTTTTTGATACACACTCAAGAATTTCGTGTGGTGTTGTTTGAGACCCAAGCAAGGGGATAGTGAAAAAAAAAAAAAAAAAAATTGCTCCAACAAAAAAAAAAAAAATTTCTTTTTAGTCTTGCTATTTAAGTATTAAGGATCAGTTCTAGGTGGGTTACAATTAAGTGAAAATTTTGCTTCAGATTTTTTTTCCACCATTGAGGGGCTGCTGTTCTTTTATTTCAAATTGCATAGTATAGTAGCATTCTTGGGGTGTCTTCAAACCAGCGTTTGGGGTAGAAGATTTAGGTCCATAAATCAGCTTACCAAGAGCGAGTTGGTTTTGATACATTCTGACCAGAATTGTCTATTTTATTGCCCTCTTGTTTCTATTTTGTTTTTGAGCTAGCGTTGAAATTCCATTACATTGCTGAGTATCATTTGTTTGTTTCGATACTTAGTTTTCAATCGTGTAGTGCAAACGTTCTTGTGCTGCCTCCGGATACTTGTCAAGTTGTCTTCTAGGTGTCTAGGGATTAGGATCCTACCTTTTTGAACGTACTTGGCAGATTGGTGAGTGAACCTTGGTTCTGAAGTGCAATCGAAGAATCGGCAATAGTGAGGTAAGAGCGAAACACTTGTGAATTCTTTCTTTCAGTTACTAATTGTTTCTTGTGAGTTTCTCTGTTGTGGTCATGACTAGTGGGAATGGTAAAGATGTTGCTTCAAATTCTAGCAATTTTGAGACATATATGCAGCAAAGTAATGAGAAGATGGAAGAGATGGCAAGAATGATGGCCACCCTACAAGAGAACATGAATCTAATGATGAGGGAGAGGGTACAACAGCCCGCACCTCCAGTGAGATTACCACAACGAATCTTACCAAGGGGAGGCGAAGAGGAGGTCATTAGGAGAGCAGCAAGAGGAGGTCGAGGTGATCAGGAAGAGGTGGCTGAAAACTACCAAATTGTGACTGACAATGACCTTAGTTCCATCAAGATGAAGGTACCCGAATTTAAAGGGAATAACAATGCGGAAGAATACATTGAATGGGAGCGAAAGGTGGAACAAATTTTTGAGTGTCATAATTACTCAGAAGAAAAGAAGTCCCATATCGCAGCCGTGGAATTTAGGGGATATGCTACATTCTGGTGGGATCAACTCAAGTCTAGTAGAAGAGGAAAAGGATTGCGACCCGTGCCGGAGTGGGAGGCCTTGAAAGACTTAATGAGAACAAGGTTTGTTCCTTCTCATTACTATAGGGATTTGTATAATAGGTTGGCAAGACTGGTCCAAGGTGGTAAGAGTGTTGAAGAATACCACAAGGAGATGGAGATGACCATGGCCAGGGCTGACATTGAGGAGGATGAACAAAGGCTAATGTCCAGATTTCTGGGAGGTCTAAATTCCAACATTGCAAGTGAGCTGGAAATGTATGATTACAATTCCATGGAAGAGTTAGTTGAGAAGGCCATGAAGATTGAAAGGAAAATCAAGAACAAGAGCTCCACCAAATATGGGAAGTTCCAGAATGTGGGAGGAAGTAGTTCAACCTTTAAGGGGTCTTCAAATGATTTGCCCTCAAAAGGTGGAGATTTCAAGAATTCCTTCCAAAGGAGCAATCCTCCACCTACAAGTGGAAAAGGGATGAATGGAGGTTCAAATAAGCAGCAGTCAGGTATTCCTAATACTACTCCTAGTAGAAATATTAAGTGTTTCAAATGTTTAGGAAATGGGCATATTGCATCTCAATGTCCAAATAGGAGAGTTATGATTGCTACTGATGATGGGGGTTTAGTTTCTGATTCTGACCATAGTGATGGTGATAATAATGATATGAATGATATGCATGATGATGTTGATGAGTGTGAAGAAGAAGTTGAGAATGCGTTGGTTGCTGAACGTGGTGATATGTTAGTTGCTAGGCGTGCTTTGAATATGCAAGTGAAAGAAGAAGGTCTAGAGCAACGAGATAACATATTTTATACTAGATGTTTAGTTGAGGGTAAAGTTTGTATGCTCATCATTGACAGTGGTAGTTGCACCAATGCTGCAAGTGAGACAATGGTGGAGAAGCTGAAATTGACTTGTTTAAAACATCCACATCCATATAGACTACAATGGTTTAATGATAGTGGAGAGGTGAAGGTTACTAAACAAGTGAAGATACCATTCTCTATAGGCTGGTATAAAGATGGAGTGTTGTGTGATGTAGTTCCTATGCAAGCTGGCCATATGTTGTTAGGAAGACCATGGCAATTTGATAGGAAGGCGCAGCATGATGGGTATTCAAATAGGTACACATTTACCTATGAAGGAAAGCTGGTTACTCTTGTACCATTATCACCGTTGGAGGTGTATGAAGATCATCGGAAGATGCATGAAAAAGCAAAGCAAGATTCGACCAAAAGGGGTGCTACTTTAAAAATTAAGGGAAGTGCGAGAGAACATGATAAGGAGAGTGAATGCGAGAAGAAATTGGGAAAGGAGGCCAGAAAAGAAAATAATCAAATAAATGGCCCATTGGTGAGAGAAAACCAAGGAAAGGTGAAACAAACTTTTTATGCGAAACCAAGAGAGCTTAAATTTGCAATATCTAACGAGCAGCCGTTATTGCTCATTAGATATAAAGAAACTTTGTTTACTAATGTTGATGTTTCACTTGACCATTTGCCTTCTAGTTTTGTGTCTATGTTGCAGGATTTTCAAGATGTGTTCCCAGAGGAGCTGCCTAGTGGTTTACCGCCATTAAGGGGAGTTGAACACCAAATCGACTTCATACCTGGTTCGACGATTCCAAATAGACCAGCATATCGAAGTAACCCAATGGAGACCAAGGAGATGCAACGACAAGTGGAGGAGCTGTTGGAGAAAGGCTTGATTAGAGAGAGCTTAAGCCCTTGTGCCGTTCCTGTTTTGCTGGTACCAAAGAAAGATGGCACGTGGAGGATGTGTGTCGATTGTAGGGCTGTAAATAAGATCACGGTGAAGTATCGACATCCCATTCCACGACTTGACGACATGTTGGACGAGTTACATGGTGCAAGGTATTTTACTAAAATTGATCTTATGAGTGGATATCATCAAATTCGTATGAAACCTGGGGATGAGTGGAAAACAGCTTTTAAAACAAAATATGGCCTATATGAGTGGTTAGTAATGCCTTTTGGGTTGTCTAATGCACCGAGTACATTTATGAGATTAATGAACCATGTTTTGAGAGCTTATTTGGGCAGATTTGTTGTTGTTTATTTTGATGACATACTGATCTATAGTAAGACATTAGATGAGCATTTAGAGCATGTTAGGATAGTGTTGGAAGCTTTGAGAACAGAAAACTTATATGCCAAGCTTAAGAAATGCACATTTTGCATGGATAGGCTTGTTTTTCTTGGCTTTGTTGTGAGTGCACAGGGATTAGAAGTTGATGAAGAGAAAGTGAAAGCTATAAAGGAATGGCCTGTTCCTAAGAACGTGACTGAAGTGAGGAGCTTCCATGGGCTAGCAAGTTTCTATAGAAGATTCGTGAAGGATTTTTCTACCATTGCAGCACCACTCACTAGCATTATCAAAAAGGAGGTTGGATTTCAGTGGGGAGAAGAGCAGCAAAAGGCGTTTGAGAATTTGAAAGGGAAGTTGACATCTGCACCTGTCTTAGCTTTGCCTAATTTTGATTCAATTTTTGAGATTGAATGTGATGCTTCTGGTGTAGGTATTGGGGCTGTGCTGATGCAAGAGAAGAAGCCAATAGCATATTTTAGTGAAAAACTCAATGGTGCACAACTGAGTTATTCTACATATGACAAGGAGTTACATGCTTTGGTGAGGGCGTTGGACGTGTGGGAGCATTACTTGCTGCCAAAGGAGTTCGTGATTTATACTGACCATGAATCCCTCAAGCATTTGAAGGGCCAAGGTAAGTTGAACAAACGGCATGGTAAGTGGATCGAACGAATTGAGAGATTTCCATATGTGATTAAGTACAAGCAAGGTAAAGATAACGTTGTTGCTGATGCGTTGTCTAGGAGATATACATTACTTTCTGTTTTGAGTTCTAAGTTGCTTGGATTTGAGTATATTAAGAACTTGTATGTTGGTGATGTTGATTTTGGCAATGTTTATGTTGCATGTGAACAAGGAGCTTTTAATTCATTTTATAGGCATGAGGGATATTTATTTAAGGGAAATAAATTATGTGTGCCCAGATGTTCCATGCGTGAATTGCTTGTTTTGGAATCTCATTGTGGTGGTTTAATGGGGCATTTTGGTGTGTCTAAGACTTATGATATTCTGATTGAGCATTTTTATTGGCCATCTATGCGTAAGGATGTTGGGAAGTTATGTTCTGCTTGTATTGCATGTAGACAGGCGAAATCTAAGTCTATGCCTCATGGTCTTTATATGCCATTGCCTGTACCTAGTTCTCCTTGGATTGATATTAGCATGGATTTTGTGCTTGGTTTGCCTAGAACTAAGAGAGGTAGAGATAGTATTTTTGTGGTGGTTGATAGGTTTAGTAAGATGGCACATTTCATTGCATGTCATAAAGCTGATGATGCGAAAGTTGTTGCTGATTTGTTCTTTCGCAATGTTGTGCGCTTACATGGAGTGCCTCGGACTATTGTTTCTGATAGGGATACAAAGTTCTTGTCCCATTTTTGGCGTGTTTTGTGGAGTAGACTAGGAACTAAGCTTTTATTCTCTACTACTTGTCATCCACAAACAGATGGGCAAACTGAAGTTGTGAATCGTACTCTTGGTACGTTATTGCGATCTATAGTGGGTAAGAATTTGGCTACTTGGGAAGATTGTTTACCTTTTATTGAATTTGCTTATAATCGTTCTATTCATTCTTCTACAGGTTATTCGCCATTTGAGCTAGTTTATGGCTTTAATCCACTAACTGTTCTTGATCTTTTGCCATTACCTTCTAATGAACTTGTAAGTTTAGATGGAGAGAAGAAAGCTGACTTGGTGAAAGCTTTGCATGAGAAAGCACGAGCTAACATGGAGAAAAAGAACAAGACGTATGCTGATATTGCGAATAGGGGTCGCAAGAAGATGGTGTTTGCTCCTGGAGAGTGGGTTTGGGTGCATTTTCGCAAGGAGAGGTTTCCAAATCAAAGGAAGAATAAGCTGGATGCGCGTGGTGATGGTCCATTTCAAGTCTTGGAGAAGATCAATGACAATGCTTATAAGATTGACTTGCCTGGTGAGTATGGTGTTAGTGCCACTTTTAATGTTTCTGATTTGTCTCCTTATGACGATGCAGATTTGAGGACAAATCTTTTTAAAGAAGGGGAGAATGATGTGAACCAGCATGGGAAGCAAGGCAAGGATCCCTTGGAGCTACAACAAGGACCATTGACAAGGAATAAAGCAAGGAAGTACGGCGTTACTCTTGGATTGCATATTCAAGAATTTATTACAAGAGAGATGACTGAAATTGCTAGGGATAAGTGCGAGAAGGAACTTGAAGGTCATTCGAAGCTGATTACGTTGCTGGGTGTATGCATGGATGAAGCAGAAGCAAATTGAAGATTTGTAGCGCTCGCTACCATTATCAAAGTCGCGCTCGCGACATTCAGTTAGCCGAAGATACTTTTGTGTTTTGTGGAAGTTAATTTTGGAGCACATCATGGAGGAAGATAGTGGAGAATCAGCCCGAACCATAAGCAGGTTGTGGTTTCGTCCCTGAGGTTGTGGTTTCTGCTGGAACTATTGAGGCATACGAGAATGTGGTTGGTTTTTAAAGACTTGGCAGTTATTTTTGTTATTTTAGCTTGTTTCCCTGTTGGGATAGGATTTCTGACTTAGTATTTGTTTTCCTTTTCCAACTAGGTTTAGGTTTTTGCCTTACACTATAAATAAGGCCTTAAATTCTTATATCAGACACTTTTTTTGTTTTTTTGACAAATTTAATTCAGATTTGCTTTATGCAAATTTCGGCCTTCTTTGAGAGAGTGAGAGTTTGCTTCTTTCATTGATTGCATCACGAATCAGACCAACTTATCAATTTCGATTGTGGCGTTCTTCTGATCCGTTCTACAAAAATCCTTCCGTTATTAGTGTTCTAGCTTCGCTAAGCTTAGGGTGCTATAGAGGGTGGTTTATCCACGTTCTTGGAATCTATATCAGAGGTGCGACGGGGTTTGAGGACTAAGTGCCATAGGGTCCGCGTCAAAGGAAGAGGCCCATTGTTGAAGTTTCTTACCACAATCCTCCATACGTCCAGCGATTGGAACTGGCATTGCAACCGCCCAGCTTTCCTTTATAACTTGCTTGCAATCAGGTTCACCACTCTATGCATTCTCATATCGGAAGCGCTTGACTGCATAACGAGTCACAGTATTAGACAGTGAAAGAAATAAAAGAGAGTGATCAGACTTAGTTGCTTCCATCACATATAAAATTGCTTGAGAAAATATATGTGACCATGCCATACTACCCACTGCCTTATCTAGCCTTTCACGAGTAATTTTGCCTTTCTGCCTATTTGTCCAGGTAAATTTAGTACCAACATAATCAAGATCAAATAAAACCACAAAATTGAAGACCATTTTGAAAATCATTTAATCATTAAAGTCACCAAGAATAATCCATGGAAGTGTTGATTTATCAAGTAAAGAACCAGAAAGCCTATTCCATCCTGGATACCCGTAAAAACCAGAAAGCCTCCGACGACCAAAACCTTCAGCCTGTACCTCCAAATCAATGTCTCGTTGAATAGCTTATCATCCGGACACTATCCACATCCCTCCAAAACATATCAACTCCTCCATTAAGGCCCATTGAGTCAACGACAAAAGAACCCGTGAAATCTAATTTATTCCGAACCTTAAACACTTTGTCTTTCGTGATCATTGTTTCCATCAGAAAGACAAACCTCGGGCTGCTTTTGAGTAATAAGGTCTCATAAGACCCGAATTGTATGTGGGTTCTGACGCGGAACCCTATGGCACAAGCCTCAAACCCACACGCACAAGTAGATATGGAATCCAAAGATCTGATAAACCCACCTCCTATGGCACCCCACACTTAGAGAAGCTGAAACACCAATGATTGAAGGATTTAGATGAGAATCTGACAAACGCCACAACAAATAGTTGATAAGTTAATCGAGATTCCTGGTGCAATTGATGAAAGCAAATCCTCACTCTCACTCAAAGCAATACACGCCAAAGGCATGAAAATAATTCTGATAATTTGATTTCAAAGCTGTCTCTTACAATTGTTTCTTATCCTTATATAGTAAGGAGAAAAACAATTAAAACCCTAAGACACTCTTCTTGGGCCTGACTTAAACACATAAGGCCCAAGCCCAATCACATACTAAAATAACACATAAGTATTAAAACATAAGCCCAAAACATGGCCCAACACTCTAAAACTGAAAAGGTAAAATATGGCCAGAATACAAGCCCAAACAAAGTTAAAATAAAACAAGTGTTAAATCATAAAAATGTAGCAAGCCCATCATATCAATGCTGAATAAATTAGACAGCGCTATCTCCATTACACACTTTAAGCAAGGTGAGTAGCTTAGGTGTGTCTTCAAGCTTCACGAGACATTTGCTAAAGGCAAGCTCAGTCAATTCTTGTGTTACTTGTTCTTGAATGTGTAAGTTCATAGCTGCTTTAAGCTTCTTAGCTTTGCTCCTTGTCACTGGTCCGCTAGGGAGCACCAATGGATCCTTGCTTCCTTGATTCTCGTGTGATTGTGTTTGCTGGTTCGTATCAGGTTCCCAAGCCCACAACAATTCCAGCTCTGAGTACCCCAAAACCGTTTTTTGTAGTTGGATTGATAGACTCCGGAACAAACTCATCTTCAAATCCACTACTAACCGATTCCATGTCTTCATTAACCTTAACTCCCAAATCTTTAACATTTAGTAGAGAATCAACTTCTAAATTAACTCCACTAATGTGTTTTGTCGCAACAGGGCCAACATCATCTCCACTAATCACACCCTTAACTTGATATCCCTTTTGAATTTTGAAAAGAAATTTTAGGCACATTCAACTCCTTATGTCTCGCCCCTTGATTCATCGGGTCTGTCACCATCAGAACACCACTTGAACCACCTGTCGACCCTCCGGTCATCCATGAATCATAGTCGGCTTCTATCTTCAGCCATTGAGAATCACTCTGAAAAGGTTTCTTAAACTGAGCACAAGGGCCATACTTGTATTTATCTCTGGAAATAGGAGGTAGATCATAGAGCTTTGAACAAAATCTATCAGTATGTCCGATCACTCCACATAAATAACAAAAGGTGGGAAATCTTTCATATTTGAAGTCCGCCCAAAACCAATCTACACCCCTCTTAGACAACTGCATCTTCCTCTCAATGGTTGACGGACATCTATGTAACCCTAACTCGCATGTATTCCTTCCAAAAACCAGTGAAGTTCTTCTCATTCGATGATACAAAACTCTCCATATACTCACCAACAGTTCTAGCAATAGTTTTAGACATAAAACCACTATGTAAACTATGCACCTGTATCCATATCTCCATATGCGTTAGTTCAACAGCTCTAGGGTTTTGTCGTGGTTTTAGCTCTTTCAGAATTAATAGGTGTTGCATAAAACTCCATGGACCATCATTCAAAACTTTTGTAACGTCGTAGGCATGGAAAAACTAAAAAATGAAAACATTATTGTCCAGTTCTTTGACAAACATCCCAGGATCAGGTCTCCAAGCAATGGCCATTGTATGTTGGAAAGCATCAAAGTTAACAGCCCTGTCAGAAAAGAGATAACCCATGACGCGGAGCCCTATGGCACAAGCCTCAAACCCACACGCACAAGTAGATATGGAATCCAAAGATTTGAAAAGAAATTTGAGGCACATTCAACTCCTTATGTCTCGCCCCTTGATTCATCGGGTCTGTCACCATCAGAACACCACTTGAACCACCTGTCGACCCTTCGGTCATCCATGAATCATAGTCGGCTTCTATCTTCAGCCATCAAGAATCACTCTGAAAAGGTTTCTTAAACTGAGCACGCAACCAAAGGCCATACATGTATTTATCTCTGGAAATAGGAGGTAGATCATAGAGTTTTGAACAAAATCTATCAGTATGTCTGATCACTCCACATAAATAACAAAAGGTGGGAAATCTTTCATATTTTAAGTCCGCCCAAAACCAATCTACACCCCTCTTAGACAACTGCATCTTCCTCTCAATGGTTGACGGACATCTATGTAACCCTAACTCGCATGTATTCCTTCCAAAAACCAGTGAAGTTCTTCTCATTCGATGATACAAAACTCTCCATATACTCACCAACAGTTCTAGCAATAGTTTTAGACATAAAACCACTATGTAAACTATGCACCTGTATCCATATCTCCATATGCGTTAGTTCAACAGCTCTAGGGTTTTGTCGTGGTTTTAGCTCTTTCAGAATTAATAGGTGTTGCATAAAACTCCATGGACCATCATTCAAAACTTTTGTAACGTCGTAGGCATGGAAAAACTAAAAAATGAAAACATTATACTCCAGTTCTTTGACAAACATCCCAGGATCAGGCCTCCAAGCAATGGCCATTGTATGTTGGAAAGCATCAAAGTTAACAGCCCTATCAGAAAAGAGACGACCCATGACGCGGAACCCTATGGCGCAAGCCTCAAACCCACACGCACAAGTAGATATGGAATCCAAAGATTTGATAAACCCACCTCCTATGGCACCCCACACTTAGAGAGCTGAAACACCAATGATCGAAGGATTTAGATGAGAATCTGACAAACGCCACAACGAATAGTTGATAAGTAAGCCAAGATTTGATACGGATCCAATAGGGCAAATTTCTAACAACGGTGTGGAGCAAACTTATGTCATTCAAATGGATCTAAAAAGAGTTCAAAATCATATTCATATGATCCATATATATTTGGGGCCTGCTTCAACTCATATGGGACAGATTTGGTGCAACACTTGCAATCATAGGCTTAGGGAGCCTAATCAAACCTATGGGCTAAAACTACACAAAAGGAAGCCTAAAGTGAAGATAGTGTAAGACTTTTGTGAAGATTCAGCTTTGTTATGGTGGGCTTGCTATATTTTTATTATTTAACACTTGTTTTATTTTAGCTTTGTTTGGGCTTGTATTCTGGCCATACTTTATCGTTTAAGTTTTAGAGTGTTGGGCCATATTTTGCGCTTATGTTTTAATACTTATGTGTTATTTTAGTGTGTGATTGGGCTTGGACCTTATGTGTTTAAGTCAGGTCCAAGAAGAGTGTCTTAGGATTTTATTTGTTTTTCTCCTTACTATATAAGGATAAGAAACAATTGTAAGAGACAGCTTTTAATCAAAATTTCAGAATTCTTCTCATGCCTTTGGCGTGTATTGCTTTGAGTGAGAGTGAGGATTTGCTTTCATCAATTGCACCAGGAATCTTGGCTTACTTATCAACTATTCGTTGTGGCGTTTGTCAGATTCTCATCTAAATCCTTCGATCATTGGTGTTTCAGCTTCTCTAAGTGTGGGGTGCCATAGGAGGTGGGTTTATCAAATCTTTGGATTCCATATCTACTTGTGCCTGTGGGTTTGAGGCTTGTGCCATAGGGTTTCGCGTCAGTTGGTATCAGCAAGATTCGAGGACGAATCTTTTCTAAAGAAGGAGAGAATGATACGGATCCAATAGGGCAAATTTCTAACAATGGTGAGGAGCAAACTTATGTCATTGAAATGGATCAAAAAGGAGTTCAAAATCATATTCATATGATCCATATATATTTGGGGCGTGCTTCAACTCATATGGGACAGATTTGGTGCAACACTTGCAATCATAGGCTTAGGGAGCCTAATCAAACCTATGGGCTAAAACTACACAAAGGGAAGCCTAAAGTGAAGATCAAGTAAGGCTTTTGGGAAGATTCAGCTTTGTTATGATGGGCTTGCTATATTTTTATTATTTAACACTTGTTTTATTTTAGTTTTGTTTGGGCTTGTACTCTGGCCATACTTTATCTTTTAAGTTTTAGAGTGTTGGGCCATGTTTTGGGTTTATGTTTTAATACTTATATGTTATTTTAGTGTGTGATTGGGCTTGGGCCTTATGTGTTTAAATCAGGTCCAAGAAGAGTGTCTTAGGGTTTTATTTGTTTTTCTCCTTACTATATAAGGATAAGAAACAATTGTAAGAGGCAGCTTTTAATCAAACTTTTCAGAATTTCTTTCATGCCTTTGGCGTGTATTGCTTTGAGTGAGAGTGAGGATTTGCTTTCATCAATTGCACCAGGAATCTTGGCTAACTTATCAGCTATTCGTTGTGGCATTTGTCGGATTCTCATCTAAATCCTTCGATCATTGGTGTTTCAGCTTCTCTAAGTTTGGGGTGCCATAGGAGGTGGGTTTATCAGATCTTTGGATTCCGTATCTACTTGTGCGTGTGAGTTTGAGGCTTGTGCCATAGGGTTCCGCGTCACCTATTAACAACTTCAGTTTGGCCATCTGTTTGTGGATGACAAGGAGTAGAAAATAAAAGTTTAGTACCCAATTTCCCCCACAAAACATGCCAGAAATGACTAAGGAACTTAGAATCTGTATCAGAAACAATAGTCCTAGGTATACCATGCAAACGGACTACTTCCCTGAAAAACAAATCAGCTATGTTCGTTGCATCATCAGTTTTATGACATGGAATAAAATGTGTCATCTTGCTAAAGCGATCTACAACAACAAACACTGAATCTCTACCTCTTTTTGTCCTAGGTAAACCTATCACAAAATCCATAGATATATCAGTCCAAGGTTCAGTAGGTACAGGCAAAGGAGTATACAACCCATGTGGCAAGGACTTAGATTTAGCCTGTTTACATGCAAAGCATTGAGCACAAATTTTCTCTACATATTTTCGCATGTTAGGCCAATAAAAGTGTTCATTCAACATGTCTAAAGTCTTTTGCACACCAAAATGTCCCATTAATCCTCCTGGATGTGATTCTCTAACAAGCAACTCACGCACTGAACAATTAGGTATGCATATTTGTTTCCCCCTAAAAAGAAACCCATCATGCAAATAAAACTTTTTAAATGCCACATGTTCACATGCCTTAAATACATCAGAAAAATCAGTATCATTCTCATACATATCTTTCAAATGCTCAAATCCTAACAACTTAGAACTAAGCATGGAAGTCAATGCATAACGTCTAGATAATGCATCGGCAATCACATTCTCTTTACCTTGCTTGTATTTAATCACATAAGGAAAGATTTCGAGATATTCAACCCACTTACCATGCCGCTTGTTCAACTTCCCTTGTCCCTTCAAGTGTTTGAGAGACTGATGGTCGGTATGAATCACAAACTCATTAGGCAGTAAGTAGTGTTCCCAAACTTCAAGAGCCCTAATCAGTGCGTAGAACTCTTTGTCATAGGTGGAATAGTTCAATTGTGCGCCACCTAACTTCTCACTAAAATATGCTATGGGTAGGCCTTCCTGCATAAGAACAGCACCAATACCAATCCCAGAAGCATCACATTCAATTTCAAAGGTTTTAGAAAAATCAGGTAACCTTAAAACAGGAGCGGTAGTAAGTTTTTCTTTCAATGTGTTAAATGCAAGTTCCTGTTCTTTACCCCACTTAAACCCAATAGCCTTTTTAATAATCTCATTTAGAGGTGCAGCAATAGTGCTGAAATCTCTAACAAACCTCCTATAGAAGCTTGCTAATCCATGAAAGGATCTCACCTCATTAGCATTCTTAGGTGTAGGCCATTCTTGGATAGCCTTAACCTTTTCAGTATCTACCTCAACTCCACGTGAACTAATAATAAATCCTAGGAATATGACACTATCAGTACAAAATGTGCATTTCTTAAGATTAGCATACAGTTCATGTTCACGCAACTTCTGTAAAACAAGTTCAACATGCCTAATGTGGTCATCCATGTTTCGGCTATAAATCAATATATCATCAAAATACACAACCACAAACTTACCTAGGTAATCACGCAAGACATGGTTCATCAATCTCATAAATGTGCTAGGTGCATTAGTTAAGCCAAAAGGCATGACTAACCATTCATATAAACCATATTTTGTCTTAAAGGCAGTTTTCCACTCATCACCTAACTTCATCCTAATTTGATGATAACCGCTTTTCAAATCAATTTTTGTAAAGAAAATAGCACCACATAATTCTTCAAGCATATCATCTAATCTAGGAATAGGATGGCGATACTTTACAGTGATTTTGTTGATCGCACGACAATCAACACACATGCGCATTGTTCCATCTTTTTTTGGAACCAACAAAACAGGTACTGCGCATGGACTAAGGCTCTCGCTGATATGTCCCTTAGCTAGCAACTCATCAACTTGCTTTTGCAATTCCTTCGTCTCCTCAGGATTGCTACGGTAAGCTGGACGGTTTGGAATCTGAGCTCCAGGAACAAAATCGATTTGATGTTCTATTCCCCTAATGGGTGGCAACCCAGATGGCACCTCCTCAGGAAATACATCCGCAAACTCCTGCAATAACTTAGAAAAAGAACTAGGCAATTCAACAGTAGGGTTAGTCTCAATCATAAAATTGGAACTAAAACGCAATATAATCAAAGCTCTCTTCCCTAAGTATGCTTTCTTCAGCTCTCTCTCTTTACAATAAAAGGAAGACTTGCTAAATTCTTCACTCTTCTCACTCAGTTCTCCTTTTACCTCCACATTCACTAACGTTTTCTCTACTGCACATCTCTTATTTTTATCCTTTCCCGTGCAGTCACTCTCCTTTGGGCCATTCGAAACTTTCATTTTACTGCTGGCCTCTTTTCCCTCATTCTTTTTACTTGTCTCACCTCCCTTACTCAATTTAGCAGATTGTTGTAATTTTACTTGATCTGCATATATATCTTTAGGAGATAATGGTACAAGTATATGTTTTACACCGAGGAACGTAAAAGAAAACCTATTACTATACCCATCATGAATGACACGCCTATCAAATTGCCATGGTCTACCTAACAAAATATGTCCAGCCTGCATGGGTACAATATCACAAGTAACCTCATCTACATATTTGCCAATAGAAAATGACACTTTACATTGCTTGGTTACCTTTGCCTTGCCGCTATCATTCAACCACTGAAGTCTGTAAGGATTAGGGTGTTTAATAGTTTCTAGTCCTAATTTATCAACTAAAATAGTACTAGCACAATTAACTTGACTACCCGAATCTATTATCATGCTACAGACTTTACCACCAACCAAACAAGAGTGTGAAAGATGTTTTCACGCTGTTCAAGTCCCTCTTCTTTAATAGAAACATTTAAAGTACGCAATATCACTAAGGACTCTCCTTGAACAGGATACTCTTCTATCTCTACATCAGAACAATCTTCTAAAGGTGGTACTTCATCAGAATCAGAATCACTTTCGGAGACTATCTCATCTCCCCTCACTATCATAGCACGTTTATTAGCACACTCATTGGCATAATGCCCACGCCCTTCACATTTAAAGCACTGAATATCTCTAGTTCTATTTGATTTAGGGGCTGATTCATTTTTACCATGAGAGTTGGATGTTTCTTTGGAAGGTAACATGCCTTTTTGAGTTGAAGACTTTTCAAACCTTTTAGGATCAGGCTTGGTGTTCCATTTGGAACCCCATTTGCTGTTGGAGTTTTGAGCAGCCCTGTTGCTCCCCCATCTATTTCGACCTCTTTGTCTTTCCACCTTAATTGCTATGTTCACCAAGTCTTCCAAATCAACATATGGTTGCAAATCAACCATATCAGCAATCTCCTTGTTAAGACCACCAAAGAAACGAGCCATAGTCTGGTCTTCCTCCTCCACTATGTTTGCTTTGATCAGGAGCAACTCCATCTCCTTATAATACTCATCAACAGATTTTGATCCTTGGATTAGTCTTTGCAACTGATGATGGAGATCTCTAGATTTCACAAGCTCATCCCACCATATTAGTGCATAATCTGAAAACTCAAGGGCAGCAAGTTTTACCTTTTTATCCTCGGAATAGTTTTGACAGTTAAAAACCATCTCCACTTTACGCTCCCACTCTAAATAGGCATCAACATCAGCCTTACCATTGAAGCTTGGAATCTTCATCTTTATGGAGTTCATACTGTTATCTACATATGGTACACGATCATTGAACCTTCTGGCTCGAACAGGGGCTGATTGTGCCTCATTTTCCTCTTCATAGGATGGATCGTGTGTGTCATCATCCCTCTGAATGGACTTGCCCTTTGAAGATCTAAGGTTGTCCTCAAGGTTATCCATTCTCGAATTTAGCTTCTGAAAGCTATCCATGAAAGCTTTATATATATCTTTAAGATCAAATGTAGGGTCAGAAGTATCACCAGTATTATGCCCAGACATTATAGAAAAAAATTTAACAATTATCTCAACTCACGTGTTTAATTTTCAAGCACTCACTTGGTATCTCAAAAGTGCACTTCATGATACGGAACCCAGGATCAACATGTGATCAAAAACCCCATCACACAACTTGATAAAGAACAAGACAAAGATATCTTCCAGAAGGTTGCTCTACCACACCCTAACCAACGAATGTGATTAGAAACATGGATAATCAAGCGAAGGTTGCTCTACCATACCCCTAACCAACCATGTGATTAGAAACATAGATAATCAAGCGATTCCAGCTTCGAGAACGCCACAAGAAATTCTTGATAAGTTAACTAAGCATGGAGGAAATCCATATCAGAACGCCACAAGGTTAAACCTTGATAAGTTACGAAATAATGGAGACGAACCAAATATTGTTCATAAAATCATTTTTATTCACTGCCTTTTCGTGGCTGCCACCGTAAGGGTGTTTTTATAGCCTTCAAACCCTAATTCTATTGTAGGAAGGTGTAATTACAATATAGGAAGGGTATCCAGTCAAATGGTCAAATCTGGATTACATTAAAGATCATTTTCCTAAATTATCTTGGAGAAATCTCCTTCCTAAATGGGCTGCACGAATTTGGCTTCTAATATAGGCCAAATTAATTTAAAACAAATCCCACAAAATACTAAAATACCAAAATAATAAAACTGGCCTAAATGCAATTTGGCTGTACATGCATTACGCGATCTGAAATTGTGTTGTGCGTCCACATGTGTTGAAGAGAGTCTGATTTGTTTCCTTATGCTCCCATGCTTCCCAAATATAGTTCTCATCTCGTAAGCCTTGAATTAAGCGATGGTAACTTGATTTGTCATGATTTGGAGTTTCCCTTTTTAAATCTTTGAAGCATCGTATTATTTCCTTATCCGTATCATTCTCTGCTTCTTCAAAAAGATTCGTCCTCGAATCTTCAACCATAATGATAAGAAACGAATCGATCGACATAGGATTCTCCTTGAATTCAGTATGACATTTCACGAATAAAACACTAAAATTTGACATCTCTCTTCTTTTTTTCTTTTTTTTTTTCTTTTTGAAATCAAACAATTGAAATAATTTTTTTTTCCTACTCTTCTCTTTTTTTTTTCTTATCTCTCACTTTTTTTTTTAAAGAAAAAATCTCACAAACTGAAATAAAAATTAAATTCTCTGTTTTTTTTTTTTCCTTTTTGTTGAGAGAAATTATAAGATAAACTGAAATAAAAAAAAAGAGAAAAAAATAAAAATAAACTTACGAAATAAATAAATATAGATAAATAGGAATTTATCTATCACCGTGCTCTGATACCAACTGATACGGAACCCAGGATCAACATGTGATCAAAAACCCCATCACACAACTTGATAAAGAACAAGACAAAGTGACGCGGAACCCTATGGCACAAGCCTCAAACCCACACGCACAAGTAGATATGGAATCCAAAGATCTGATAAACCCACCTCCTATGGCACCCCACACTTAGAGAAGCTGAAACACCAATGATTGAAGGATTTAGATGAGAATCTGACAAACGCCACAACAAATAGTTGATAAGTTAATCGAGATTCCTGGTGCAATTGATGAAAGCAAATCCTCACTCTCACTCAAAGCAATACACGCCAAAGGCATGAAAATAATTCTGATAATTTGATTTCAAAGCTGTCTCTTACAATTGAAACTTATCCTTATATAGTAAGGAGAAAAAACAATTAAAACCCTAGGACACTCTTCTTGGGCCTGACTTAAACACATAAGGCCCAAGCCCAATCACATACTAAAATAACACATAAGTATTAAAACATAAGCCCAAAACATGGCCCAACACTCTAAAACTTAAAAGATAAAATATGCCCAGAATACAAGCCCAAACAAAACTAAAACAAAACAAGTGTTTAAATAATAAAACTAGCAAGCCCATCATAACAAAGTTGAATCTTCACAAAAGCCATTCTTGATCTTCACTTTAGGCTTTCCTTTATGTAGTTTTAGCCCATAGGTTTGATTAGGCTCCCTCAGCCTATGATTGCAAATGTTGCACCAAATCTGTCCCATATGAGTTAAAGCACGCCCTAAATATATATGGATTATATGAATATGATTTTGAACTACTCTTGGATCCATTGGAATGATATAAGTTTGCTCCACACCATTGTTAGAAATTTGTCCTATTGGATCCGTATCATTCCCTCTTTCTTTAGAAAAGATTCGTCCTCGAATCTTGCTGATATTTTTGTCAAGAAGGAAAGCTTTAGGCACCCATGTATCTTCAAAGACCTCATTTTGAATAGGTGGAAATAGTATAAAACTTTCATCATGGATGTTTTCATCAACAACCTGCACATCAAGAACAAATGAACTAGACATAAAAATATTAGTCATAGAAAGATCATGTGGATGTGACCCATTCTCCTCTACAACTTGCAAAACAGTCTTATTCACCTCCTCCACCTCATCAATCATGTGCTCCCCATGTCCACCATCATTCACAACCTCTTCTATAACTTCATTAATGGAATTTTCAATTTCAATCTCTATGGAAGTTGACATTGGAACTTTAGCCTCTTCTTTCTCCTTTTCTTTCTCCATCTTCCCTCCTTGAAGTAGTCTTGATTCTTTTCCAGCCTCGTTACCCTCAAACTCACTCTTTTCTCTCATTTTTTCCACAGAACTCAAGCTCTCACTCTCCTTTGTAGCCAAGGCCGAAGCCTCCCTCTCCCTCTCCAGCATTTTTATGTGATCGGCATATACCTCTTGAGGTGATAAAGGAGCGAGTATAAGCTTCTGTCCTTCATGAGTGAAGGAATACTTGTTATTGAGCCCATCATGTTGCACCTTTCTATCATATTGCCACGGCCTACCCAACAATATATGACTTGCCTGCATAGGTACCACATCGCACAAGATCTCATCCTTATACCTACCAATAGAAAATGGTATAACCACCTGGTGTGTAACTCTGACCTCACCACAATCGTTCAACCATTGCAATCTGTATGGCTTAGGGTGTTTAATAGAAGCCAAGCCCAATTTCTCCACCATATACACACTAGCCACATTTGCACAACTACCTCCATCAATAATGACAGTACACACTTTTCCATTAACCAAACACCTAGTGTGAAATATGTTTTCCCGTTGTTCCAGGCTTTCTTCCTTAACCTGCATATTCAGAGCACGCCTAGCAACAAGCATCTCACAATGTGCAGCAAGCAACACATTATTAACAAACACATCCGAATCATCATAGTCATTATTGCAATTATGAGTTCTTTGAGGTATTCTTGTAGAAGTGGACGCTGGTGAGACATTCTGATCTTTACTCATCCTACCTTTAATCAACAAAGAACAAAGAGAACTAGCAAATATTGTGTTAGAAAAGAAAGAACTCAAGTGTTTGCACACTTACCACTCTTTTGCTGATTCTTCAATTGCACTTCAGAAACTAAGGTCAACCAACTAACGACAAGGTGCGTTTAATGAAACAAAAAAAAAGAAAACCTAAAGAAAGAATGAAGCGCGCAAAAACTAGAAAGAAGACACTGACAATTTGAAAAGTAACACATGAACTAGGTTTTGTGCTACTTGAAAAATATTACCTAGAGTATAGCCACAAGCAAACAATACTCCAGCAATGTCAAGGAAGTAAAAGCAAGCTTAAACCAAAAAGAAACTTTGAATTGAAATAAAGACGAATCTGGACAAAAGTTTGAATTTAATTCACTTCAATGCAAATTAAATATGGATCTATTTAAATCTACCCAAAAAGGCAAGTATCAAAACACCACAAATAGAATCAAAAATATATATATAAATTTCTCTCAGATCATAAATATGGACGAAAATGGGCATTAAAAAAAAGGATTTGACACCAAATCGATTTAGATCCAATTGCCTTAAATGTGCACTTTAGGAAATAGGCAGAAATTCTTTTATCTCCTAATCTGGATTCAACCAAATTCAAAATTCAAAATTGATTCCCACAAATTACAGCAATCAATTGATATAGGTAAGGCAATATGGACGAAAAAGGAAATATACCACAATATCGGCCAGATCAAGATAAATAAGGTAAAGGCGATTTTTTTTTTTAAGGAGTTCGAAATCTTTTTTTTTTTTTTTTTTTTTTTTTGGGATGATTAATAATCAAGAAGGTGTAGCCATGGATAGAAAAGCTTTCACCGAAAACAACAAGGAAGAAAAGGAAAACTCAAATAAAAAAAAAACTCTAGATCCTGAGATAAATAAGAATTTACCTCACTTTGGCTCTGATACCAACTGACGCGGAACCCTATGGCACAAGCCTCAAACCCACACGCACAAGTAGATATGGAATCCAAAGATCTGATAAACCCACCTCCTATGGCACCCCACACTTAGAGAAGCTGAAACACCAATGATTGAAGGATTTAGATGAGAATCTGACAAACGCCACAACAAATAGTTGATAAGTTAATCGAGATTCCTGGTGCAATTGATGAAAGCAAATCATTGGAATGATATAAGTTTGCTCCACACCATTGTTAGAAATTTGTCCTATTGGATCCGTATCACAAAGATATCTTCCAGAAGGTTGCTCTACCACACCCCTAACCAACGAATGTGATTAGAAACATGGATAATCAAGCGAAGGTTGCTCTACCACACCCCTAACCAACCATGTGATTAGAAACATAGATAATCAAGCGATTCCAGCTTCGAGAACGCCACAAGAAATTCTTGATAAGTTAACTAAGCATGGAGGAAATCCATATCAGAACGCCACAAGGTTAAACCTTGATAAGTTACGAAATAATGGAGACGAACCAAATATTGTTCATAAAATCATTTTTATTCACTGCCTTTTCGTGGCTGCCACCGTAAGGGTGTTTTTATAGCCTTCAAACCCTAATTCTATTGTAGGAAGGTGTAATTACAATATAGGAAGGGTATCCAGTCAAATGGTCAAATATGGATTACATTAAAGATCATTTTCCTAAATTATCTTGGAGAAATCTCCTTCCTAAATGGGCTGCACGAATTTGGCTTCTAATATAGGCCAAATTAATTTAAAACAAATCCCACAAAATACTAAAATACCAAAATAATAAAACTGGCCTAAATGCAATTTGGCTGTACATGCATTACGCGATCTGAAATTGTGTTGTGCGTCCACATGTGTTGAAGAGAGTCTGATTTGTTTCCTTATGCTCCCATGCTTCCCAAATATAGTTCTCATCTCGTAAGCCTTGAATTAAGCGATGGTAACTTGATTTGTCATGATTTGGAGTTTCCCTTTTTAAATCTTTGAAGCATCGTATTATTTCCTTATCCGTATCACTTCAGAATAAAGACTCAATAAGCCAAGCTTGTATGATTCAAATAATAAGGAAAGCAAGGAAAGACCTAGGAAGAAAAGATAGGAAACAACACTAGATGCAAACTGACCAAAATGAACAAATAGATTGATTTAGCACACAAAGATTTGATAAACCCACCTCCTATGGCACCCCAAACTTAGAGAAGCTGAAACACCAATGATCGAAGGATTTAGATGAGAATCCGACAAACGCCACAACGAATAGTTGATAAGTTAGCCAAGATTCCTGGTGCAATTGATGAAAGCAAATCCTCACTCTCACTCAAAGCAATACACGCCAAAGGCATGAAAATAATTCTGATAATTTGATTTCCAAGCTCCCTCTAACAATTGTTTCTTATCCTTATATAGTAAGGAGAAAAACAAATAAAACCCTAAGACACTCTTCTTGGGCCTGACTTAAACACATAAGGCCCTAACCCAATCACACACTAAAATAACACGTAAGTATTAAAACATAAGCCCAAAACATGGCCCAACACTCTAAAACTTAAAAGATAAAATATGGCCAGAATACAAGCCCAAACAAAGCTAAAATAAAATAAGTGTTCAAATAATAAAACATAGCAAGCCCATCATAACAAAGCTGAATCTTCACAAAAACCTTACCTGATCTTCACTTTAGGCTTCCCTTTGTGTAGTTTTAGCCCATAGGTTTGATTAGGCTCCCTAAGCCTATGATTGCAAGTGTTGCACCAAATCTGTCCCATATGAGTTGAAGGACGCCCCAAATATATATGGATCATATGAATATGATTTTGAACTCCTTTTAGATCTATTTCAATGACATAAGTTTGCTCCACACCATTGTTAGAAATTTGCCATATTGGATCCGTATCATTCTCTCCTTCTTTAGAAAAGATTCGTCCTCGAATCTTGCTGATATTTATGTCAAAAAGGGAAGCTTTAGGAACCCATGTATCTTCAAAGACCTCCTTTTGAATAGGTGGAAATAGGATAAAACTTTCGTCATGAATGTTTTCATCAACAACCTGCACATCAAGAACAACTGAACTAGGCATAAAAATATTAGTCATAGAAAGATCTTGTGGATGTGACCCATTCTCCTCTACAACTTCCAAAACAGTCTCATTCACCTCCTCCACCTCATCAATCAAGTGCTCCCCATGTCCCTCATCATTCACAACCTCTTCTATAATAAGTTCATTGATGGAATTCTCAACAACAACTATATTCGTTTCATGCATTACAACTTCCTCTTCAATTTCAATCTCTATGGAAGTTGAGATTGGAACTTTAGCCTCTTCTTTCTCCTTTTCTTTCTCCACCTTCCCTCCTTGAACTAGTCTTAATTCTTTTCCAGGCTGTTTACCCTCAAACTCACTCTTTTCTCTCATCTTTTCTGCAGAATTCAAGCTCTCACTCCCCTTTGTGGCCAAGGCCGAAGCCTCCCTCTCCCTCTCCAGCATCTTTATGTGATCAACATATACCTCTTGAGGTGATAAAGGAGCGAGTATAACCTTCTGTCCTTCATGAGTGAAGGAGTACTTGTTATTGAACCCATCATATTGCACCTTTCTATCATGTTGCCACGGTCTACCCAACAACATATGGCTTGCCTGCATAGGTACCACATCACATAAGATCTCATCCTTGTACCTACCAATAGAAAATGGTATAACCACCTGGCGTGTAACCCTAACCTCACCACAATCATTCAACCATTGCAATCTGTATGGCTTAGGGTGGTCAATAGAAGCCAAGCCCAATTTCTCCACCATATACACACTTGCCACATTTGTGCAACTACCTCCATCAATAATGAGAGTACACACTTTTCCATTAACCAAACACCTAGTGTGAAATATGTTTTCCTGTTGTTCTAGGCTTTCTTTCTTAACCTGCATATTCAGAGCACGCCTAGCAACAAGCATCTCATAATGTGCAGCAAGCAACACATTATTAACCAACACATCCGAATCATCACAGGCATTATTGCAATTAAGAGTTCTTTGAGGTATTCTTCTAGAAGTGGAAGCTTGTGAGACATTCAAACTCTCCATAGTTTCAGTTAACCTCTCAAGAGTCTTATTGAGCCTTTGTAACTCACCACTGACTGACTTCTTAAAGAACTTATAATCGTTACCCATATTCGATTCACTTCCATCAGTACGATCCACCACATTCTTGTCTTTACTCATCCTACCTTAAATCAACAAAGAACAAAAAGAACTAGCAAATATTGTGTAAAAAAAAGAAAGTACTCAAGTGTTTGCACTCTTACCATTCTTTTGCTGATTCTTCAATTGCACTTCAGAAACTAAGGTCAACCAACCAACCACAAGGTGCGTTTAATGAAACAAAGAAGAAAACCTAAAGAAAGAAGGAAGCGCGCAAAAACTAGAAAGAAGACACTGACAATTTGGAAAGTAACACATGAACTAGGTTCTGTGCTACTTGAAAAATATCACCTGGAGTATAGACACAAGCAAACAATACTCCAGCAATGTCAAGGAAGCAAAAGCAAGCTTAAACAAAAAAAAGAAACTTAGAAATCAAATAAAAACGAACTTGGACAAAAAATATTGCATTTAATTCACTTCAACGCAAATTAAATATGGATCTACTTAAATCTACCCAAAAAGGAAAGTATCAAAACCCCACAAATAGAATCAGAAAAGAAAAATGTAAATTTCTCTCAGATCAGAAACATGGACGAAAATTCTGGTATTAAAAGAAGGATTTGACATCAAATCAATTTAGATGCAATTGCCCTAAATGTGCACTTTAGGAAATAGGCAGAATTTCTTTTATCTCCTAATCTGGATTCGACCAAATTCAAAATTCAAAATTCAAATTGATTCCCATAAATTACTGCAATTAATTAAGATAGGTAAGGCAATATAGATGAAAAAGGAAGCATATCACAATTTCGGCTAGATCAAGGTAAATAAGGCAAAGGCGATGTTTTTTTTTTTTTTTTGGATTTCGAATTTTTTTTTTTATGATTAATAATCAAGAAGGTGCAGTCATGGACACACAAGCTTTCACCGAAAACAACAAGGAAGAAAATGAAAACTCAAAAACCCTAGATCCTAAGATAAATCAGAATTTACCTCACTTTGGCTCTGATACCAACTGACGCGGAACCCTATGGCACAAGCCTCAAACCCACACGCACAACTAGATATGGAATCCAAAGATTTGATAAACCCACCTCCTATGGCACCCCAAACTTAGAGAAGCTGAAACACCAATGATCGAAGGATTTAGATGAGAATCCGACAAATGCCACAACGAATAGTTGATAAGTTAGCCAAGATTCCTGGTGCAATTGATGAAAGCAAATCCTCACTCACTCAAAGCAATACACGCCAAAGGCATGAAAATAATTCTGATAATTTGATTTCCAAGCTCCCTCTAACAATTGTTTCTTATCCTTATATAGTAAGGAGAAAAACAAATAAAACCCTAAGACACTCTTCTTGGGCCTGACTTCAACACATAAGGCCCTAACCCAATCACACACTAAAATAACACATAAGTATTAAAACATAAGCCCAAAACATGGCCCAACACTCTAAAACTTAAAAGATAAAATATGGCCAGAATACAAGCCCAAACAAAGCTAAAATAAAAGAAGTGTTCAAATAATAAAACATAGCAAGCCCATCATAACAAAGCTGAATCTTCACAAAAACCTTACCTGATATTCACTTTAGGCTTCCCTTTGTGTAGTTTTAGCCCATAGGTTTGATTAGGCTCCCTAAGCCTATGATTGCAAATGTTGCACCAAATCTGTCCCATATGAGTTGAAGGACGCCCCAAATATATATGGATCATATGAATATGATTTTGAACTCCTTTTAGATCTATTTCAATGACATAAGTTTGCTCCACACCATTGTTAGAAATTTGCCATATTGGATCCGTATCACTTTATATAGCCTAAATTGAGACCCATGATCTTTGCCACTTCCCACTACTATACATGGACCCATGATCTTTGCCACTTCCCACTACTATACATGGACCTATGATCTATGCCACTTCCCATAACTACCAACTACTAAATGATTACCCACTATAAATACAAAATTTGAATAGTCAATAAGGACACATTTGGCCTAATTGACTTGGATTGACCAGATTGTTCTTCAACTTCAAAATGAACTTGTAAAGCTTCAACATATTCCTTCATGAATCCTTGAAGTGCTTCCTTCAACCTCTTGGATCTCAGCCTTGTAATTGGTCCTTGAGGCAATGCTAGCTCATCATTTTTGGTGTTGTTGGTCGTGCTTACATCATGCACCAGGAATCTTGGCTAACTTATCGACTAGTTGTTGTGGCGTTTGTCAGATTCTCATCTAAATCCTTCGATCATTGGTGTTTCAGCTTCTCTAAGTGTGGGGTGCCATAGGAGGTGGGTTTATCAAATCTTCGGATTCCATATCTACTTGTGCGTGTGGGTTTGAGGCTTGTGCCATAGGGTTCCGCGTCAGTAGCCCAATCACACACTAAAATAACACATAAGTATTAAAACATAAGCCCAAAATATGGTGATACGGATCCAATAGGACAAATTTCTAACAATGGTGTGGAGCAAACTTATATCATTCCAATGGATCCAAGAGTAGTTCAAAATCATATTCATATAATCCATATATATTTAGGGCGTGCTTTAACTCATATGGGACAGATTTGGTGCAACATTTGCAATCATAGGCTGAGGGAGCCTAATCAAACCTATGGGCTAAAACTACATAAAGGAAAGCCTAAAGTGAAGATCAAGAATGGCTTTTGTGAAGATTCAACTTTGTTATGATGGGCTTGCTAGTTTTATTATTTAAACACTTGTTTTGTTTTAGTTTTGTTTGGGCTTGTATTCTGGGCATATTTTATCTTTTAAGTTTTAGAGTGTTGGGCCATGTTTTGGGCTTATGTTTTAATACTTATGTGTTATTTTAGTATGTGATTGGGCTTGGGCCTTATGTGTTTAAGTCAGGCCCAAGAAGAGTGTCCTAGGGTTTTAATTGTTTTTTCTCCTTACTATATAAGGATAAGTTTCAATTGTAAGAGACAGCTTTGAAATCAAATTATCAGAATTATTTTCATGCCTTTGGCGTGTATTGCTTTGAGTGAGAGTGAGGATTTGCTTTCATCAATTGCACCAGGAATCTCGATTAACTTATCAACTATTTGTTGTGGCGTTTGTCAGATTCTCATCTAAATCCTTCAATCATTGGTGTTTCAGCTTCTCTAAGTGTGGGGTGCCATAGGAGGTGGGTTTATCAGATCTTTGGATTCCATATCTACTTGTGCGTGTGGGTTTGAGGCTTGTGCCATAGGGTTCCGCGTCATATGGCCCAACACTCTAAAACTTAAAAGATAAAATATGGCCAGAATACAAGCCCAAACAAAGCTAAAATAAAATAAGTGTTCAAATAATAAAACATAGCAAGCCCACCATAACAAAGCTGAATCTTCACAAAAACCTTACTTGATCTTCACTTTAGGCTTCCCTTTGTGTAGTTTTAGCCCATAGGTTTGATTAGGCTCTCTAAGCCTATGATTGCAAGTGTTGCACCAAATCTGTCCCATATGAGTTGAAGCACGCCCCAAATATATATGGATCATATGAATATGATTTTGAACTCCTTTTAGATCCATTTGAATGACATAAGTTTGCTCCACACCATTGTTAGAAATTTGCCCTATTGGATCCGTATCAGGAACACTACTTGCTGCCTAATGAGTTCGTGATTCATACCGACCATCAGTCTCTAAACACTTGAAGGGACAAGGTAAGTTGAACAAGCGACATGGTAAGTGGGTTGAGTATCTCGAAATTTTTCCTTCCATGATTAAATACAAGCAAGGTAAAGAGAATGTGGTTGCCGATGCATTATCTAGACGTTATGCGTTGACTTCCATGCTTAGTTCTAAGTTGTTAGGATTTGAGCATTTGAAAGATATGTATGAGAATGATACTGATTTTTCTGATGTATTTAAGGCATGTGAACATTGGGCATTTAAACAGTTTTATTTGCATGATGGGTTCGATTCTTCTTTGAGAGCTTAAGAGAGATCTTGGTTCTTGACATTGCATCACGAATAAGGTTTGATACTAACTTATATGTTTCTTATTCTTGCTGCTTTTAAAATCAATCAGTTATAACTGTTCTTAAATGCATGTTAATTAAGGGTGCTTTAGATTTGGGAGTTGTTTTCTGAACTAAGTTCTTTTTACTAGTGTATGTGTCGTTTCTGTCTCTAATAGGCTGGGGTTCCGCATCATAATTGGTTGACCTCAGTTTCTGAAGTGCTATTAAAGAATCAGCAAAAGAATGGTAAGAGTGCAAACACTTGAGTACTTTGTTTTTTAACAAAATATTTGCTAGTCCTTTTTGTTCTGTGTTGATTTAAGGTAGGATGAGTAAAGACAAGAATGTGGTGGATCGTACTGATGGAAGTGAATCGAATACGAGTAACGATTATAAGCTCTTTAAGAAGTCAGTCAGTGGTGAGTTACAAAGGCTCAATAAGACTCTTGAGAGGTTAACTGAAACTATGGAGAGTTTGAATGTCTCACAAGCTTCCACTTCTACAAGAAATACCTCAAAGAACTCTTAATTGCAATAATGACTGTGATGATTCGGATGTGTTAGTTAATAATGTGCTGCTAGCTGCACATTGTGAGATGCTTGTTGCTAGGCGTGCTCTGAATATGCAGGTTAAGAAAGAAAGCCTAGAACAACGGGAAAACATATTTCACACTAGGTGTTTGGTTAATGGAAAAGTGTGTACTCTCATTATTGATGGAGGTAGTTGCACAAATGTGGCTAGTGTGTATATGGTGGAGAAATTGGGCTTGGCTTCTATTGAACACCCTAAGCCATACAGATTGCAATGGTTGAATGATTGTGGAGAGGTTAGGGTTACACGCCAGGTGGTTATACCATTTTCTATTGGTAGGTACAAGGATGAGATATTGTGTGATGTGGTACCTATGCAGGCAAGCCATATGTTGTTGGCAACATGATAGAAAGGTGCACCATTGACGCGGAACCCTATGGCACAAGCCTCAAACCCACACGCACAAGTAGATACGGAATCCAAAGATCTGATAAACCCACCTCCTATGGCACCCCAAACTTAGAGAAGCTGAAACACCAATGATCGAATGATTTAGATGAGAATCCGACAAACGCCACAACGAATAGTTGATAAGTTAGCCAAGATTCCTGGTGCAATTGATGAAAGCAAATCCTCACTCTCACTCAAAGCAATACACGCCAAAGGAATGAAAGAAATTCTGAAAAGTTTGATTAAAAGCTGCCTCTTACAATTGTTTCTTATCCTTATATAGTAAGGAGAAAAACAAATAAAACCCTAAACACTCTTCTTGGGTCAGAATACAAGCCCAAACAAAGCTAAAATAAAACAGTGTTAAATCATAAAAATATAGCAAGCCCATCATATCAATGCTGAATAAATTAGACAGCGCTATCTCCATTACACACCTTAAGCAAGGTGAGTAGCTTAGGTGTGTCTTCAAGCTTCACGAGACATTTGCCAAAGGCAAGCTCAGTCAATTCTTGTGTTACTTGTTCTTGAATGTGTAAGTTCATAGCTGCTTCAAGCTTCTTAGCTTTGCTCCTTGTCACTGGTCCACTAGGGAGCACCAATGGATCCTTGCTTCCTTGATTCTCATGTGATTGGGTTTGCTGGTTTGTATCATTCCCTCCTTCCTCGAAAAGATTTGTCCTTAAATCTGGAACATAGGCAAAAGAAGACAAGTCAGACACATTAAAGGTAGCACTAACCCCATACTCACCTGGCAAGTCTATTTTATAAGCATTGTCATTGATTCGCTCTAAGACTTGAAATGGACCATCACCACGAGCATCCAGCTTATTCTTCCTCTGATTTGGAAATCGTTCCTTTCGGAAGTGCACCCAAACCCAATCACCAGGAACAAACACCACTTGTTCCTCTTTTCTATGTTAGACCTAGCCTTCTCATGTAAGGACTTCTTTGAGAGCTTAAGAGAGATCTTGGTTCTTGACATTGCATCACGAATAAGGTTTGATACTAACTTGTATGTTTCTTATTCTTGCTGCTCTTGAAATCAATCCATTATAAGTGTTCTTAATTGCATGTTAATTAAGGGTGCTTTAGATTGGGGAATTATTTTCTGAATTAAGTTCTTTTTACTAGGGTATGTGTCGTTTCAGTCTCTAATAGGCTGGGGTTCCGCATCAATTGGTATCAGAGCTAGGCTTAGTAATAATTTCTTAACTATCCTTTGCGTCTTTGCATTCAATTTTGTCCATTATTGGCTGAATATATCACTTTGGAAATCTGGTTTGGGATACCTATTAGAGCCGAATACATTGTTTGGTTGTTGTTCAAATCAAATTTTACCCTAAATTCTTGTTTAGGCTGAATTACTATCTTTAGTGATTTGGTTTATGCTTTCTGCCCTAATTCATATGCTGTCATTTTAATACTCTTAGAATAGTATTTCCAGTGTTTTACTTCTGTCCATAAAAAAAAAAATCAAAACAAGAAGAAAAAAAAAAAAGGAAAAAAAAAAAAGAATTTCTGCCACTTTGGTTCATTTGTTCAAACTTCATCCTGATTGATATCTACTGATATAAATCATATTTCATATACCTTGAACATATTTCTGGGCTTGGAATTCGAAATACATATTTGGGGTAGGTTTAGGACAAATTTGGGTAGTATTTTCACAAAACAGTTGTACTTAATACTTGCTGTTTTAAGTGTCTATTTTGTTTGCTTGCTTTGAATTAATTTTGTTGAGTCAATATTAATATCAGTTAACCTAGGATTGCATGCTTAGGGAAAACTTCGTGTTAAGCACATCCGTCTTGTCAATTTTTGATTCTTAGTTTGTCAATTTGGTGTCTTCCTGTCTGTTGGTTCCTTACATTTAGTTTGACAAATTGCACATTGTTGAACATCTAATTACACTTAGTACACGAAATTTAACTTTTGTGTGCTAAATCAATCTATTTGTTCATTTTGGTCAGTTTGCATCTAGTGTTGTTTCCTATCTTTTCTTCTTAGGTCTTTCCTTGCTTTCCTTATTATTTGAATCATACAAACTTGGCTTATTGAGTCCTTATTCTGAAGTGCACTTTTGAGATACCAAGTGAGTGCTTGAAAATTAAACACGTGAGTTGAGAGAATTGTGAATTTTTTTCTATAATGTCTGGGCATAATACTGGTGATACTTCTGACCCTACATTTGATCTTAAAGATATATATAAAGCTTTCATGGATAGCTTTCAGAAGCTAAATTCGAGAATGGATAACCTTGAGGACAACCTTAGATCTTCAAAGGGCAAGTCCATTCAGAGGGATGATGATACACACGATCCATCCTATGATGAGGAAAATGAGGCACAATCAGCCCCTGTCCGAGCCAGAAGGTTCAATGATCGTGTACCATATGTAGATAACAGTATGAACTCCATAAAGATGAAGATTCCAAGCTTCAATGGTAAGGCTGATGTTGATGCCTATTTAGAGTGGGAGCGTAAAGTGGAGATGGTTTTTAACTGTCAAAACTATTCCGATGATAAAAAGGTAAAACTTGCTGCCCTTGAGTTTTCAGATTATGCACTAATATGGTGGGATGAGCTTGTGAAATCTAGGAGAAGGAATGGAGAGTTACCCATTGCTAGTTGGGATGAGATGAAGCGAATCATGAGGAAGAAATATGTGCCTACTTATTACCATAGAGATCTCCATCATCAATTGCAAAGATTAACTCAGGGATCAAAGTCTGTTGATGAGTATCATAAGGAGATGGAGTTGCTCCTGATCAAAGCAAACATAGTGGAGGAGGAAGACCAGACTATGGCTCGTTTCTTTGGTGGTCTAAACAAGGAGATTGCTGATGTGGTTGATTTGCAACCATATGTTGATTTGGAAGACTTGGTGAACATTGCAATTAAGGTGGAAAGACAAAGAGGCCGAAATAGATGGGGGAGCAACAGGGCTGCTCAAAACTCCAACAGCAAATGGGGTTCCAAATGGAACACCAAGCCTGATCCTAAAAGGTTTGAAAAGTCTTCAACTCAAAAAGGCATGTTACCTTCCAAAGAAACATCCAACTCTCATGGTAAAAATGAATCAGCCCCTAAATCAAATAGAACTAGAGATATTCAGTGCTTTAAATGTAAAGGGCGTGGGCATTATGCCAATGAGTGTGCTAATAAACGTGCTATGGTAGTGAGGGGAGATGAGATAGTCTCCGAAAGTGATTCTGATTCTGATGAAGTACCACCTTTAGAAGATTGTTCTGATGTAGAGATAGAAGAGTATCCTATTCAAGGAGAGTCCTTAGTGATATTGCGTACTTTAAATGTTTCTATTAAAGAAGAGGGACTTGAACAGCGTGAAAACATCTTTCACACTCGTTGTTTGGTTGGTGGTAAAGTCTGTAGCATGATAATAGATTCGGGTAGTCAAGTTAATTGTGCTAGTACTATTTTAGTTGATAAATTAGGACTAGAAACTATTAAACACCCTAATCCTTACAGACTTCAGTGGTTGAATGATAGCGGCGAGGCAAAGGTAACCAAGCAATGTAAAGTGTCATTTTCTATTGGCAAATATGTAGATGAGGTTACTTGTGATATTGTACCCATGCAGGCTGGACACATTTTGTTAGGTAGACCATGGCAATTTGATAGGCGTGTCATTCATGATGGGTAAGTAATAGGTTTTCTTTTACGTTCCTCGGTGTAAAACATATACTTGTACCATTATCTCCTAAAGATGTATATGCAGATCAAGTGAAATTACAACAATCTGCTAAATTGGGTAAGGGAGGTGAGACAAGTAAAAAGAATGAGGGAAAAGAGGCCAGCAGTAAAATGAAAGTTTCGAATGGCCCAAAGGAGAGTGACTGCACGGGAAAGGATAAAAATGAGAGATGTGCAGGAGAGAAAACGTTAGTGAGTGTGGAGGTAAAAGGAGAGCTGAGTGAGAAGAGTGAAGAATTCAGCAAGTCTTCCTTTTATTGTAAAGAGAGAGAGCTGAAGAAAGCATACTTAGGGAAGAGAGCTTTGATTATATTGCGTTTTAGTTCCAATTTTATGATTGAGACTAACCCTACTGTTGAATTGCCTAGTTCTTTTTCTAAGTTATTGCAGGAGTTTGTGGATGTATTTCCTGAGGAGGTGCCATCTGGGTTGCCACCCATTAGGGGAATAGAACATCAAATCGATTTTGTTCCTGGAGCTCAGATTCCAAACCGTCCAGCTTACCGTAGCAATCCTGAGGAGACGAAGGAATTGCAAAAGCAAGTTGATGAGTTGCTGGCTAAGGGACATATCAGGGAGAGCCTTAGTCCATGCGCAGTACCTGTTTTGTTGGTTCCAAAGAAAGATGGAACAATGCGCATGTGTGTTGATTGTCGTGCTATCAACAAAATCACTGTAAAGTATCGCCATCCTATTCCTAGATTAGATGATATGCTTGAAGAATTATGTGGTGCTGTTTTCTTTACAAAAATTGATTTGAAAAGCGGTTATCATCAAATTAGGATGAAGTTAGGTAATGAGTGGAAAACTGCCTTTAAGACAAAATATGGTTTATATGAATGGTTAGTCATGCCTTTTGGCTTAACTAATGCACCTAGCACATTTATGAGATTGATGAACCATGTTTTGCGTGATTACCTAGGTAAGTTTGTGGTTGTGTATTTTGATGATATATTGATTTATAGCCGAAACATGGATGACCACATTAGGCATGTTGAACTTGTTTTACAGAAGTTGCGTGAACATGAACTGTATGCTAATCTTAAGAAATGCACATTTTGTACTGATAGTGTCATATTCCTAGGATTTATTATTAGTTCACGTGGAGTTGAGGTAGATACTGAAAAGGTTAAGGCTATCCAAGAATGGCCTACACCTAAGAATGCTAATGAGGTGAGATCCTTTCATGGATTGGCAAGCTTCTATAGGAGGTTTGTTAGAGATTTCAGCACTATTGCTGCACCTCTAAATGAGATTATTAAAAAGGCTGTTGGGTTTAAGTGGGGTAAAGAACAGGAACTTGCATTTAACACATTGAAAGAAAAACTTACTACCGCTCCTGTTTTAAGGTTACCTGATTTTTCTAAAACCTTTGAAATTGAATGTGATGCTTCTGGGATTGGTATTGGTGCTGTTCTTATGCAGGAAGGCCGACCCATAGCATATTTTAGTGAGAAGTTAGGTGGCGCACAATTGAACTATTCCACCTATGACAAAGAGTTCTATGCACTGATTAGGGCTCTTGAAGTTTGGGAACACTACTTGCTGCCTAATGAGTTTGTGATTCATACCAACCATCAGTCTCTCAAACACTTGAAGGGACAAGGGAAGTTGAACAAGCGGCATGGTAAGTGGGTTGAATATCTCGAAATCTTTCCTTATGTGATTAAATACAAGCAAGGTAAAGAGAATGTGATTGCCGATGCATTATCTAGACGTTATGCATTGACTTCCATGCTTAGTTCTAAGTTGTTAGGATTTGAGCATTTGAAAGATATGTATGAGAATGATACTGATTTTTCAGATGTATTTAAGGCATGTGAACATGGGGCATTTAAAACGTTTTATTTGCATGATGGGTTTCTTTTTAGGGGGAAACAAATATGCATACCTAATTGTTCAGTGCGTGAGTTGCTTGTTAGAGAATCACATTCAGGAGGATTAATGGGACATTTTGGTGTGCAAAAGACTTTAGACATGTTGAATGAACACTTTTATTGGCCTAACATGCGAAAATATGTAGAGAAAATTTGTGCTCAATGCTTTGCATGTAAACAAGCTAAATCTAAGTCCTTGCCACATGGGTTGTATACTCCTTTGCCTGTACCTACTGAACCTTGGACTGATATATCTATGGATTTTGTGATAGGTTTACCTAGGACAAAAAGAGGTAGAGATTCAGTGTTTGTTGTTGTAGATCGCTTTAGCAAGATGGCACATTTTATTCCATGTCATAAAACTGATGATGCAACGAACATAGCTGATTTGTTTTTCAGGGAAGTAGTCCGTTTGCATGGTATACCTAGGACTATTGTTTCTGATAGAGATTCTAAGTTCCTTAGTCATTTCTGGCGTGTTTTGTGGGGGAAATTGGGTACTAAACTTTTATTTTCTACTACTTGTCATCCACAAACAGATGGCCAAACTGAAGTTGTTAATAGGACTTTAGGAACTATGCTTCGTGCTATTGTGGGTAGGAACTTGAAAACTTGGGAAGAATGTTTGCCATATGTTGAATTTGCTTATAATCGAGCAGTCCATTCTTCTACTGGTTATTCACCTTTTGAGGTTGTGTATGGTTTTAATCCATTAACTGTACTAGATTTAATGCCTTTACCTTTGAACGAGTTGTCTAATTTAGATGGAAAAGCGAAGGCTGAAATGGTTAAATCAATACACGTGAAAGCGCGTGAGCATATTGAGAAGCGTAACAGCATATATGAGAAACAGGCCAATAAGGGTCGCAAGAAAGTTGTATTCAAACCAGGTGATTGGGTTTGGATCCATATGCGAAAGGAAAGGTTTCCAACTCAAAGGAAATCAAAACTAGATGCACGAGGGGATGGACCATATCAAGTGCTGAAACGGATCAATGACAATGCATACATAATTGATCTGCCAGGTGAGTTTGGTGTAAGTGCTACCTTTAATGTTTCTGATTTGTCTCCTTTTGATTTTGGTACAGATTCGAGGATGATACGGATCCAATAGGACAAATTTCTAACAATGGTGTGGAGCAAACTTATATCATTCCAATGGATCCAAGAGTAGTTCAAAATCATATTCATATAATCCATATATATTTAGGGCGTGCTTTAACTCATATGGGACAGATTTGGTGCAACATTTGCAATCATAGGCTGAGGGAGCCTAATCAAACCTATGGGCTAAAACTACATAAAGGAAAGCCTAAAGTGAAGATCAAGAATGGCTTTTGTGAAGATTCAACTTTGTTATGATGGGCTTGCTAGTTTTATTATTTAAACACTTGTTTTGTTTTAGTTTTGTTTGGGCTTGTATTCTGGGCATATTTTATCTTTTAAGTTTTAGAGTGTTGGGCCATGTTTTGGGCTTATGTTTTAATACTTATGTGTTATTTTAGTATGTGATTGGGCTTGGGCCTTATGTGTTTAAGTCAGGCCCAAGAAGAGTGTCCTAGGGTTTTAATTGTTTTTTCTCCTTACTATATAAGGATAAGTTTCAATTGTAAGAGACAGCTTTGAAATCAAATTATCAGAATTATTTTCATGCCTTTGGCGTGTATTGCTTTGAGTGAGAGTGAGGATTTGCTTTCATCAATTGCACCAGGAATCTCGATTAACTTATCAACTATTTGTTGTGGCGTTTGTCAGATTCTCATCTAAATCCTTCAATCATTGGTGTTTCAGCTTCTCTAAGTGTGGGGTGCCATAGGAGGTGGGTTTATCAGATCTTTGGATTCCATATCTACTTGTGCGTGTGGGTTTGAGGCTTGTGCCATAGGGTTCCGCGTCAGTTGGTATCAGAGCCAAAGTGAGGTAAATTCTTATGTATCTCAGGATCTAGAGTTTTTTTTTCTGAGTTTTCCTTTTCTTCGTTATTGATTTCTGTGAGTTTCCTTTCCTTCGTTATTGAGTTTTCCTTTTTTTCTGAGTTTTTTTTTTTTCTGAGTTTTCCTTTTCTTCTTGCATCACAAAAAAAAAAAATCGCAATACAAAAAAAAAAAAAAAAAAAAAAAAAAAAAAATCCCTTTGCCTTATCTTGTTCTGGCAGAAATTGTGATTGTATCTATATTTCCGTACCTATCTCAATTGATTGCTGTAGTTTGTGGGAATCAATTTGGAAAATTTGAAATTTGAATTGGGTTGAATCCAGATTAGAGACAAAAGAAATCTGCCTATTGAATTTTATTTGATTTTTTTTTCTGTCTCTATTTGTGGGTCTTGATACTTGCCTTTTTGGGTAGATTTTAATAGATCCATATTTAATTTACTTTGAAGTGAATTAAATTTAAAATTTTCCAGATTCGTTTTTATTTGAATTCTAAGTTTCCTTTTTGGTTTAAGCTTGTTTTTATTTCCTTGACATTGCTGGAGTATTATTTGCTTGTGTCTATACTCTAGGTGATATTTTCAAGTAGCACAAAACCTAGTTCGTGTGTTACTTTCCAAATTGTCAGTGTCTTCTTTCTAGTTTTTGCGCTCTTCGTTCTTTCTTTAGGTTTTCTTTTTTTTGTTTCATTAAACGCACCTTGTGGTTAGTTGGTTGACCTTAGTTTCTGAAGTGCAATTGAAGAATCAGCAAAAGAGTGGTAAGTGTGCAAACACTTGAGTTCTTTCTTTTCTAACACAATATTTGCTAGTTCTCTTTGTTCTTTGTTGATTAAAGGTAGGATGAGTAAAGATCAGAATGTCTCACCAGCGTCCACTTCTACAAGAATACCTCAAAGAACTCATAATTGCAATAATGACTGTGATGATTCGGATGTGTTTGTTAATAATGTGTTGCTTGCTGCACATTGTGAGATGCTTGTTGCTAGGCGTGCTCTGAATATGCAGGTTAAGGAAGAAAGCCTGAAACAGCGGGAAAACATATTTCACACTAGGTGTTTGGTTAATGGAAAAGTGTGTACTGTCATTATTGATGGAGGTAGTTGTGCAAATGTGGCTAGTGTGTATATGGTGGAGAAATTGGGCTTGGCTTCTATTAAACACCCTAAGCCATACAGATTGCAATGGTTGAACGACTGTGGTGAGGTCAGAGTTACACGCCAGGTGGTTATACCATTTTCTATTGGTAGGTATAAGGATGAGATCTTGTGCGATGTGGTACCTATGCAGGCAAGCCATATATTGTTGGGTAGGCCGTGGCAATATGATAGAAAGGTGCAACATGATGGGCTCAATAACAAGTACTCCTTCACTCATGAAGGACAGAAGCTTATACTCGCTCCTTTATCACCTCAAGAGGTATATGCCGATCACATAAAAATGCTGGAGAGGGAGAGGGAGGCTTCGGCCTTGGCTACAAAGGAGAGTGAGAGCTTGAGTTCTGTGGAAAAAATGAGAGAAAAGAGTGAGTTTGAGGGTAACGAGGCTGGAAAAGAATCAAGACTACTTCAAGGAGGGAAGATGGAGAAAGAAAAGGAGAAAGAAGAGGCTAAAGTTCCAATGTCAACTTCCATAGAGATTGAAATTGAAAATTCCATTAATGAAGTTATAGAAGAGGTTGTGAATGATGGTGGACATGGGGAGCACATGATTGATGAGGTGGAGGAGGTGAATAAGACTGTTTTGCAAGTTGTAGAGGAGAATGGGTCACATCCACATGATCTTTCTATGACTAATATTTTTATGTCTAGTTCATTTGTTCTTGATGTGCAGGTTGTTGATGAAAACATCCATGATGAAAGTTTTATACTATTTCCACCTATTCAAAATGAGGTCTTTGAAGATACATGGGTGCCTAAAGCTTTCCTTCTTGACAAAAATATCAGCAAGATTCGAGGACGAATCTTTTCTAAAGAAAGAGGGAATGATACGGATCCAATAGGACAAATTTCTAACAATGGTGTGGAGCAAACTTATATCATTCCAATGGATCCAAGAGTAGTTCAAAATCATATTCATATAATCCATATATATTTAGGGCGTGCTTTAACTCATATGGGACAGATTTGGTGCAACATTTGCAATCATAGGCTGAGGGAGCCTAATCAAACCTATGGGCTAAAACTACATAAAGGAAAGCCTAAAGTGAAGATCAAGTAAGGCTTTTGTGAAGATTCAACTTTGTTATGATGGGCTTGCTAGTTTTATTATTTAAACACTTGTTTTATTTTAGTTTTGTTTGGGCTTGTATTCTGGCCATATTTTATCTTTTAAGTTTTAGAGTGTTGGGCCATGTTTTGGGCTTATGTTTTAATACTTATGTGTTATTTTAGTATGTGATTGGGCTTGGGCCTTATGTGTTTAAGTCAGGCCCAAGAAGAGTGTCTTAGGGTTTTAATTGTTTTTCTCCTTACTATATAAGGATAAGAAACAATTGTAAGAGACAGCTTTGAAATCAAATTATCAGAATTATTTTCATGCCTTTGGCGTGTATTGCTTTGAGTGAGAGTGAGGATTTGCTTTCATCAATTGCACCAGGAATCTCGATTAACTTATCAACTATTTGTTGTGGCGTTTGTCAGATTCTCATCTAAATCCTTCAATCATTGGTGTTTCAGCTTCTCTAAGTGTGGGGTGCCATAGGAGGTGGGTTTATCAGATCTTTGGATTCCATATCTACTTGTGCGTGTGGGTTTGAGGCTTGTGCCATAGGGTTCCGCGTCAGTTGGTATCAGAGCCAAAGTGAGGTAAATTCTTATTTATCTCAGGATCTAGAGTTTTTTTTTCTGAGTTTTCCTTTTCTTCGTTATTGATTTCTGTGAGTTTCCTTTCCTTCGTTATTGAGTTTTCCTTTTTTTCTGAGTTTTTTTTTTTTCTGAGTTTTCCTTTTCTTCTTGCATCACAAAAAAAAAAAAATCGCAATACAAAAAAAAAAAAAAAAAACGAAAAAAAAAAATCCCTTTGCCTTATCTTGTTCTGGCAGAAATTGTGATTGTATCTATATTTCCGTACCTATCTCAATTGATTGCTGTAGTTTGTGGGAATCAATTTGGAAATTTGAAATTTGAATTGGGTTGAATCCAGATTAGAGACAAAAGAAATCTGCCTATTGAATTTTATTTGATTTTTTTTTCTGTCTCTATTTGTGGGTCTTGATACTTGCCTTTTTGGGTAGATTTTAATAGATCCATATTTAATTTACTTTGAAGTGAATTAAATTCAAAATTTTCCAGATTCGTTTTTATTTGAATTCTAAGTTTCCTTTTTGGTTTAAGCTTGTTTTTATTTCCTTGACATTGCTGGAGTATTATTTGCTTGTGTCTATACTCTAGGTGATATTTTCAAGTAGCACAAAACCTAGTTCGTGTGTTACTTTCCAAATTGTCAGTGTCTTCTTTCTAGTTTTTGCGCTCTTCGTTCTTTCTTTAGGTTTTCTTTTTTTTGTTTCATTAAACGCACCTTGTGGTTAGTTGGTTGACCTTAGTTTCTGAAGTGCAATTGAAGAATCAGCAAAAGAGTGGTAAGTGTGCAAACACTTGAGTTCTTTCTTTTCTAACACAATATTTGCTAGTTCTCTTTGTTCTTTGTTGATTAAAGGTAGGATGAGTAAAGATCAGAATGTCTCACCAGCGTCCACTTCTACAAGAATACCTCAAAGAACTCATAATTGCAATAATGACTGTGATGATTCGGATGTGTTTGTTAATAATGTGTTGCTTGCTGCACATTGTGAGATGCTTGTTGCTAGGCGTGCTCTGAATATGCAGGTTAAGGAAGAAAGCCTGAAACAGCGGGAAAACATATTTCACACTAGGTGTTTGGTTAATGGAAAAGTGTGTACTGTCATTATTGATGGAGGTAGTTGTGCAAATGTGGCTAGTGTGTATATGGTGGAGAAATTGGGCTTGGCTTCTATTAAACACCCTAAGCCATACAGATTGCAATGGTTGAACGACTGTGGTGAGGTCAGAGTTACACGCCAGGTGGTTATACCATTTTCTATTGGTAGGTATAAGGATGAGATCTTGTGCGATGTGGTACCTATGCAGGCAAGCCATATATTGTTGGGTAGGCCGTGGCAATATGATAGAAAGGTGCAACATGATGGGCTCAATAACAAGTACTCCTTCACTCATGAAGGACAGAAGCTTATACTCGCTCCTTTATCACCTCAAGAGGTATATGCCGATCACATAAAAATGCTGGAGAGGGAGAGGGAGGCTTCGGCCTTGGCTACAAAGGAGAGTGAGAGCTTGAGTTCTGTGGAAAAAATGAGAGAAAAGAGTGAGTTTGAGGGTAACGAGGCTGGAAAAGAATCAAGACTACTTCAAGGAGGGAAGATGGAGAAAGAAAAGGAGAAAGAAGAGGCTAAAGTTCCAATGTCAACTTCCATAGAGATTGAAATTGAAAATTCCATTAATGAAGTTATAGAAGAGGTTGTGAATGATGGTGGACATGGGGAGCACATGATTGATGAGGTGGAGGAGGTGAATAAGACTGTTTTGCAAGTTGTAGAGGAGAATGGGTCACATCCACATGATCTTTCTATGACTAATATTTTTATGTCTAGTTCATTTGTTCTTGATGTGCAGGTTGTTGATGAAAACATCCATGATGAAAGTTTTATACTATTTCCACCTATTCAAAATGAGGTCTTTGAAGATACATGGGTGCCTAAAGCTTTCCTTCTTGACAAAAATATCAGCAAGATTCGAGGACGAATCTTTTCTAAAGAAAGAGGGAATGATACGGATCCAATAGGACAAATTTCTAACAATGGTGTGGAGCAAACTTATATCATTCCAATGGATCCAAGAGTAGTTCAAAATCATATTCATATAATCCATATATATTTAGGGCGTGCTTTAACTCATATGGGACAGATTTGGTGCAACATTTGCAATCATAGGCTGAGGGAGCCTAATCAAACCTATGGGCTAAAACTACATAAAGGAAAGCCTAAAGTGAAGATCAAGAATGGCTTTTGTGAAGATTCAACTTTGTTATGATGGGCTTGCTAGTTTTATTATTTAAACACTTGTTTTGTTTTAGTTTTGTTTGGGCTTGTATTCTGGGCATATTTTATCTTTTAAGTTTTAGAGTGTTGGGCCATGTTTTGGGCTTATGTTTTAATACTTATGTGTTATTTTAGTATGTGATTGGGCTTGGGCCTTATGTGTTTAAGTCAGGCCCAAGAAGAGTGTCCTAGGGTTTTAATTGTTTTTTCTCCTTACTATATAAGGATAAGTTTCAATTGTAAGAGAGCTTTTGAAATCAAATTATCAGAATTATTTTCATGCCTTTGGCGTGTATTGCTTTGAGTGAGAGTGAGGATTTGCTTTCATCAATTGCACCAGGAATCTTGGCTAACTTATCAACTATTCGTTGTGGCGTTTGTCGGATTCTCATCTAAAATCCTTCGATCATTGGTGTTTCAGCTTCTCTAAGTTTGGGGTGCCATAGGAGGTGAGTTTATCAGATCTTTGGATTCCGTATCTACTTGTGCGTGTGAGTTTGAGGCTTGTGCCATAGGGTTCCGCGTCAGTATGTGTCGTTTCAGTCTCTAATAGGCTGGGGTTCCGCATCACTTGCCTTGTCCCTTCAAGTGTTTTAAGGACTCATGATCCGTATGTATCACAAACTCCTTGGGCAGGAGATAGTGCTGCCACACGTCCAGTGCTCTCACCAAGGCATACAACTCCTTTTCATAGGTTGAATAATTGAGATGTGCTCCGTTCAACTTCTCGCTAAAATAGGCTATTGGTTTCTTCTCTTGCATCAACATAGCCCCAATACCTACACCAGAAGCATCACACTCAATTTCAAAAGTTTTATCAAAGTTAGGTAATGATAATATAGGAGCAGATATTAACTTCCCTTTTAAGCAGTCAAAAGCTTTCTGTTGCTCCTCTCCCCATTTGAACCCAACTTCCTTCTTAATAATTCCTGTGAGTGGTGCTGCAATTGTAGAGAAATCGCACACAAACCTCCTGTAAAAGCTTGCAAGGCCATGAAAGCTCCTCACATCTGAAATAGATTTAGGAATAGGCCACTCCTTTATAGCTTTCACCTTCTCTTCATCTACCTCAATTCCCTGTGCACTCACAACAAAACCAAGGAAAACAAATATATCTATACAAAATGTGCACTTCTTAAGTTTAGCATACAATCTCTCTTGCCTCAAAACCTGCAGAACCAACCTAACATGCTCAATATGTTCGTTGAGAGACCTGCTATAGATCAAGATATCATCAAAGTAAACAACTACAAATTTTCCTAAGTATGCACGCAACACATGATTCATTAGCCTCATAAACGTACTAGGTGCATTTGACAAACCAAAAGGCATAACTAACCATTCATACAAACCATACTTTGTCTTAAATGCAATTTTCCATTCATCACCAGGTTTCATCCTAATCTGATGATATCCACTCATAAGATCAATTTTTGTAAAGTACCTGGCACCATGAAGCTCATCCAACATGTCATCTAGCCGAGGTATAGATGCGTGTACTGCACTGTGATCTTGTTAACTGCTCTACAATCAACACTCATTCGCCAAGTGCCATCCTTCTTTGGAACAAGCAGCACAGGAACAACACATGGACTTAAACTCTCTCTCACCAATCCCTTCTCCATAAGCTCGTCAATTTGCCTTTGCATTTCCTTTGTTTCCATTGGATTGCTTCGGTAAGCTGGTCTATTTGGAATGCTAGAACCAGGTATGAAATCTATCTGATGCTCAATCCCCCTCAACGGTGGCAATCCACTAGGTAGCTCATCTGGAAAGACATCAGTGAATTCCTGCATCATAGACTTAAAACTAGAAGGCAAAGAAGAAAGGTTAATATCAGTGTCAGCAAATAAAATCTCCTTATATCTTATAAGCAACATGGGCTGCCCTAAAGATATAGCACTCTTAGCCTCTCTCGCTCTCACATAAAATGTCTGTTTTGCCTTCCCCTCTTGCATCTTTTCTCTCACCAATGGGCCATTTATTGGTCTTGATTCTTTTCCAGCCTCTTTACCCTCAGACTCACACTCTTCTCTCATTTTTACAGCAGAACTCAAGCTCTCACTCCCCTTTGTAGCCAAGGCCGAAGCCTCCCTCTCCCTCTCCAGCATCTTTATTTGATCAGCATATACCTCTTGAGGTGATAAAGGAGCGAGTATAACCTTCTGTCCTTCATAAGTAAAGGAGTACTTGTTATTGAACCCATCATGTTGCACCATTCTATCATATTGCCACGGCCTACCCAACAACATATGGCTTGCCTGCATAAGTACCACATCACACAAGATCTCATCCTTGTACCTACCAATAGAAAATGGTATAAGCACTTGGCGTGTAACCCTAGCCTCACCAGTCATTCAACCATTGCAATCTGTATGGCTTAGGGTGTTTAATAGAAGCCAAACCCAATTTCTCCACCATATACACACTAGCCACATTTGTGCAACTACCCCATGAATAATGAGAGTACATACTTTTCCATTAACCAAACACCTAGTGTGAAATATGTTTTCCCGTTGTTCTAGGCTTTCTTCCTTAACCTGGATATTCAAAGCACGCCTAGCAACAAGCATCTCACCACGTTCAGCAAGCAACACATTATCAACAAACACATCCGAATCATCACAGTCATTATGAGCATCAATCAATTCAGTCATATTAGCATATATCTCATCATCACTATGATCAGAATCAGACACTACATGATACGGATCCAATAGGACAAATTTCTAACAATGGTGTGGAGCAAACTTATATCATTCCAATGGATCCAAGAGTAGTTCAAAATCATATTCATATAATCCATATATATTTGGGGCGTGCTTTAATTCATATGGGACAGATTTGGTGCAACACTTGCAATCATAGGCTGAGGGAGCCTAATCAAACCTATGGGCTAAAACTACATAAAGGAAAGCCTAAAGTGAAGATCAAGTAAGGCTTTTGTGAAGATTCAACTTTGTTATGATGGGCTTGCTAGTTTTATTATTTAAACACTTGTTTTATTTTTGTTTTGTTTGGGCTTGTATTCTGGCCATATTTTATCTTTTAAGTTTTAGAGTGTTGGGCCATGTTGTGGGCTTATATTTTAATACCTATGTGTTATTTTAGTGTGTGATTAGGCTTGGGTCTTATGTGTTTAAGTCAGGCCCAAGAAGAGTGTCTTAGGGTTTTATTTGTTTTTCTCCTTACTATATAAGGATAAGAAACAATTGTAAGAGGAGCTTTTAATCAAACTTTTCAGAATTTCTTTCATGCCTTTGGCGTGTATTGCTTTGAGTGAGAGTGAGGATTTGCTTTCATCAATTGCACCAGGAATCTTGGCTAACTTATCAACTATTCGTTGTGGCGTTTGTCGGATTCTCATCTAAATCCTTCGATCATTGGTGTTTCAGCTTCTCTAAGTTTGGGGTGCCATAGGAGGTGAGTTTATCAGATCTTTGGATTCCGTTATCTACTTGTGCGTGTGGGTTTGAGGCTTGTGCCATAGGGTTCCGCGTCAGTTGGTATCGGAGCCAAAGTGAGGTAAATTCTGATTTATCTTAGGATCTAGGGTTTTTGAGTTTTCCTTTTCTTCCTTGTTCTTTCCGGTGAAAGCTTGTGTATCCATGGCTGCACCTTCTTGATTATTAATCTAAAAAAAAAAAAATTGAAATCCGAAAAAAAAAAAAATCGCCTTTGCCTTATTTACCTTGATCTGGCCGAAATTGTGATATACTTCCTTTTTCGTCCATATTGCCTTACCTATTTCAATTGATTGCAGTAAATTATAGGAATCAATTTTGAATTTTGAATTTTGAATTGGGTTGAATCGAAATTATGAGATAAAAGAAATTCTGCCTATTGCCTAAAGTGCACATTTAAGGCAATTGCATCTACATTGATTTGATGTCAAATCCTTCTTTTAACACCAGAATTTTCGTCCATGTCTCTGATCTGAGAGAAATTTACATTTTTTTTTCTGATTCTATTTGCAGTGTTTTGATACTTTCCTTTTTGGGTAGATTTAATTAGATCCATATTTAATTTGCTTTGAAGTGAATTAATTTCAAACTTTTGTCCAGGTTCGTTTTTATTTGAATTCAAAGTTTCTTTTTTGATTTAAACTTGCTTTTGCTTCCTTGACATTGCTGGAGTATTGTTTGCTTGGGTCTATACTCTAGGTGATATTTTCAAGTAGCAAAAAACCTAGTTCGTGTGATACTTTCCAAATTCTCAGTGTCTTCTTTCTAGTTTTTGCGCTCTTCGTTCTTTCTTTAGGTTTTCTTTTTTTTGTTTCATTAAACGCACCTTGTGGTTAGTTGGTTGACCTTAGTTTCTGAAGTGCAATTGAAGAATCAGCAAAAGAGTGGTAAGTGTGCAAACACTTGAGTTCTTTCTTTTCTAACACAATATTTGCTAGTTCTCTTTGTTCTTTGTTGATTAAAGGTAGGATGAGTAAAGATCAAAATGTCTCACCAGCGTCCACTTCTACAAGAATACCTCAAAGAACTCATAATTGCAATAATGACTGTGATGATTCGGATGTGTTTGTTAATAATGTGTTGCTTGCTGCATATTGTGAGATGCTTGTTGCTAGGCGTGCTCTGAATATGCAGGTTAAGGAAGAAAGCCTGAAACAACGGGAAAACATATTTCACACTAGGTGTTTGGTTAATGGAAAAGTGTGTACTGTCATTATTGATGGAGGTAGTTGTGCAAATGTGGCTAGTGTGTATATGGTGGAGAAATTGGGCTTGGCTTCTATTAAACACCCTAAGCCATACAGATTGCAATGGTTGAACGATTGTGGTGAGGTCAGAATTACACGCCAGGTGGTTATACCATTTTCTATTGGTAGGTATAAGGATGAGATCTTGTGCGATGTGGTACCTATGCAGGCAAGCCATATATTGTTAGGTAGGCCGTGGCAATATGATAGAAAGGTGCAACATGATGGGCTCAATAACAAGTACTCCTTCACTCATGACGCGGAACCCTATGGCACTTAGTCCTCAAACCCCGTCGCACCTCTGATATAGATTCCAAGAACGTGGATAAACCACCCTCTATAGCACCCTAAGCTTAGCGAAGCTAGAACACTAATAACGGAAGGATTTTGTAGAACGGATCAGAAGAACGCCACAATCGAAATTGATAAGTTGGTCTGATTCGTGATGCAATCAATGAAAGAGGCAAACTCTCACTCTCTCAAAGAAGGCCGAAATTTGCATAAAGCAAATCTGAATTAAATTTGTCAAAACAAAAAAAAAGTGTCTGATATAAGAATTTAAGGCCTTATTTATAGTGTAAGGCAAAAACCTAAACCTAGTTGGAAAAGGAAAACAAATACTAAGTCAGAATTCCTATCCCAACAGGGAAACAAGCTAAAATAACAAAAATAACTGCCAAGTCTTTAAAAACCAACCACATTCTCGTATGCCTCAATAGTTCCAGCAGAAACCACAACCTCAGGGACGAAACCACAACCTGCTTATGGTTCGGGCTGATTCTCCACTATCTTCCTCCATGATGTGCTCCAAAATTAACTTCCACAAAACACAAAAGTATCTTCGGCTAACTGAATGTCGCGAGCGCGACTTTGATAATGGTAGCGAGCGCTACAAATCTTCAATTTGCTTCTGCCTCATCCATGTATACACCCAGCAACGTAATCAGCTTCGAATGACCTTCAAGTTCCTTTTCGCACTTATCCCTAGCAATTTCAGTCATCTCTCTTGTAATAAATTCTTGAATATGCAATCCAAGAGTAACGCCGTACTTCCTTGCTTGAAAAGTTTGATTAAAAGCTCCCTCTTACAATTGTTTCTTATCCTTATATAGTAAGGAGAAAAAGAAATAAAACCCTAAGACACTCTTCTTGGGCCGGACTTAAACACATAAGACCCAAGCCCAATCACACACTAAAATAACATATAAGTATTAAAATATAAGCCCACAACATGGCCCAACACTCTAAAACTTCAAAGATAAAATATGGCCAGAATACAAGCCCAAACAAAACTAAAATAAAACAAGTGTTTAAATAATAAAACTAGCAAGCCCATCATAACAAAGTTGAATCTTCACAAAAGCCTTACTTGATCTTCACTTTAGGCTTTCCTTTATGTAGTTTTAGCCCATAGGTTTGATTAGGCTCCCTCAGCCTATGATTGCAAATGTTGCACCAAATCTGTCCCATATGAGTTAAAGCACGCCCTAAATATATATGGATTATATGAATATGATTTTGAACTACTCTTGGATCCATTGGAATGATATAAGTTTGCTCCACACCATTGTTAGAAATTTGTCCTATTGGATCCGTATCAATATGGTGCAGAAATTGGGCTTGACTTCAGTCCGGAACAGTTTCTTTTTATCAAGACTAAAAGGTTAGTCTCTTCATGCTTTCTTTCAAATTAAACGAAGCACTCAAATCCTGAAAGGGGAAACAAAGATTTTTTTTTTCGTTATGTAAATTTGGGTTCCAGCGATCTCTGGGCTTCCTTACAGTGGTATCAGAGCCAACTTGTGCTTTTCGTTTAAGTCGAATATTCCATTATTGATGTGCTATATGTGATATATGTTTATTCGAATGGAATGATAATTGAACTGTTCAATTTGTTTACATATGATGTTAAAAATGATAGATTTATATGTGATATGAATCAATGATATCTGTAGGTTTTATGTGAAAATTATTTTTATGCAGTACACATACGTTTTTCTGCTAATTAGATTAACAAGATATTATTTTGATTAGAAGTGTTAATATGATTAACAGGTTATTCGATTAAGGGTTTTCAGAAAGATGTTAATGGTGATTAACACATATGCATTACTGTTGTTTGTGAATATGATTAATAAACGATAGTATCATTTTCTATATAGTTAATGATTATTTGATATGATCAAAAGATTACTGATCAGATTAGTAAAACCGTTTTGATTAGTATGCAGAATAAGGAAATTTAGACAGATTACTGTTAATGCGAATAATGGTTCTGTTTAGTTTTAAGGGACGCTACCCCTCAATAAGGGATCCTCGCTCGCTGACCGACTAGTGGGACCGTCATGTGCGCTTTAGATATCGTTCCCACAATAAATGAACTTTAATCTATAAGTTTATAACATGTTTATGTTAAATATGTTGTGATTATGCGAAGTCTTGGCATGGCGCATAGTGTGGCCTTATTAACCTATGAGATTGGTTATTGTTATCTTTATATGGGATGTAATATTTAAATATGGTCAGCGTGTCATTTATTTTAATGTAATAGTATAGATTTTCTTTTATTTTATAAATGGAAATCCACAAGATGGAGGAGAGAAAACTCGTGCTTCCATGGTGATGGTGGAGTTGCCTTCCAATGACAAGTAGATTCTATAGTGTGGATGAGCAAGCTCAAGATATAAAGATATGTTCTTTGCAACTAATGTAATAGGATTACACCTAGTTTGCCCTTATGATCTTTATATTGGCTTATGAGATCATTTTTAGATTTTAGTCATGCTATGTCACGTTTACATATTTTTGTCATATATTAGTATGTGATACTATGCATGAAAGCTTATATACATATATGTGTATATATATAAATTTTAAGTTTTAATACCACCCATATATTAAATGCCTATCAAGACTAAGATCACCAAAATATAGGTTTTGCCAAAGTAAGGTGCTTAGGTGATCTTAGTAAGGTAGGATGAGTAATAGTTACTTATTTATTTAATTTGGTTGGACTTAATTAGACTATCAAAATGGTTTTGGGCCTAAGGCATTAGATGGGGTAAAACATGCTTTTGACATATGATGTCAATACCTTATAATCTAAGAGTTACATTAGATGTAATTTGGTAAGGAGTTACCTACCTAAATAACTTAATTCTAAGCGTCATGCTAAAGCTAACTTGGAATTAGGTGAAATATGGATCTCAGTCTACTAAAATATTATTATTATAATAATTCAATTTTGTTGAGACATGTATTTTAGTGGGAGATTATAGTCACCTTAATATTAATTTGTTTACTAAATTATTTATATTTGCATATTTTTGTAACAATTCTACTTTATCATTGTGATCCATCCTTGAGAACAATAAACAGAAGAAGAATAAACTAAAAGAAAATGAGACCAATTTTAATGACTAGTTTAGGAACTTGAGAATTATTCTCAAAGAAAAAGTCCTATGTGCTTGATGAAGCTGTCTGATAGAGCATATTTTAGTCCATTTTATCTTGATATTATTGATGATTATTTACATAATTTCTGCTTAATTTAGTGCTTTTGATATTATTCTGCAGAAAATGGTGAAAAAGGACATTTTGGAGAAAATATCCTTAAAACTACCTTAAATGGAGCAAAGGAGAGCAAGCCTGCCAAGTTGAAATCAAGTGAAGCCAAATAAGGAAAGTGGCAAATAAAAAAAGAACATTCAGCCAAAGCAATTTGAAATTCAAATTTCAAATCTCAAGTTGCCATAAATGAAGAGCCAAATAGGGAAAGTATTTTGAATTTCAAATCTTCAAGATTCATATTCAAATTTTGAACTTCAAAATCCAGTTTATTAAGGAAGCTAAATCCAAAGATCACATGCTTGCCAACTCATGCCATGCACATTCAAAATTCGAATTGCAAAGAAAGGCTCTACAATCCTTATTTGTGCATGGGCGGCAAGGAAAGTGTGAAGACAAATCTTGGACAGCTTGGGCAGCATCTTGAAGACACTTGGGCAGCAAGTAAGGGCAAGGACCACAACTCTTGCACAAGCCACACATGCCACACGCGTCCCCTTCACTTATGCATGGGCGGCAACTTGAAGACCAAGGGCAATTTGGGCAGCCTCTTAAAAACTCATGGACAGCCATGAAACCCTAGGTTAGCATCTTAAAACATATTTAAAGACTTCAAAAAGGCCAGCCACGGCATCAACACATCTTCACCATTCGGCCAAGGCAAGGAAGGGCACCAAGGCTTCTCCTCTCAATTCGGTTCCTCTTCTCCTTTTTCTTTTCTTGTTTTTGATTTTTGTTTCTGCTATGAGTGGTTCAACCTTTTATTCTAGTTGAAGATTGGTTGAAACTAAGGTTGTTTAATGGATTGTGAGATCTGAACATAAACTATTTGTCTTTGGTTTGTTCAATGTTCATACAATTTGGTACTTGAATCTATTATTGCATTGTTGTTTTGGTCAAATTGGCCACTTGATTCTTGATTGCAAAGTAATTAATTGTTAGTTTGGATAATTTTAAGTCCGTAATTTCTTGAATTGTTCAAACATAAGAACACTTGGTGTAACAACTAAGAAATTGTATGATTTAGCAACATCTCATGCGTTTGAGTGGCTAGGATTGGATCTCTCTTTTTCTTCATGCAATTAACAAATTATTTTGATGCCTAAGGCCCAAGGATGTTCCTTGGAAATTTGTTAATTAGTAATTAATTAGAGGACGTTCCCTAATTGGTTTAATCATAAGGAGAGACATAATGGTGAGAAGCGTTTTCCATCTCCATAACTAATCTGTTGAATCAATCTAAAGAACATAATTTTCCATGATCAATCCAAACAACTGAAGTGGATCCAACTCTTCAACTAGACCTTTCTCATATTGAATTTCTCTTTTGTTTACATTATTCACTCATTTAATTGCTTTCAGTAGTTGCTAATCAAATCAATCTCAAAACCCCCCCTTTTTTACTTTTATTGCACCTTATTTCTATTCCGCTTTCAGTTGTGCTTTCAGTTGATTCTCTTGGTCTTGTTGAGAAAAATAGACAAGTTTTTAATTCTCTGTGGATTCGATCCTTTATCACTATCTGCAATAGTAATATTGTTGATAACCGGAAAAGTTATTTTTGACCGATTTCGACAACCGCGAGTTAAAAATTGGCGCCGTTGCCGGGGAATTGATTTAACTAATCTGTTTTTCTTTCATGACTAGATCTGATCGTAGGGACACTCTGCTTTACGATTCGGAAATTGAACCGATACAGATTCAATAGAGCAAATTTCTAACAATGGTGTGGAGCAAACTTATGTCATTCAAATGGATCTAAAAGGAGTTCAAAATCATATTCATATGATCCATATATATTTGGGGCGTGCTTCAACTCATGTGGGACAGATTTGGTATGTGGGACAGATTTGGTGCAACACTTGCTATCATAGGCTTAGAGAGCCTTATCAAACCTATGGGCTAAAACTACATAAAGGGAAGCCTAAAGTGAAGATCAAGTAAGACTTTTGTGAAGATTCAGCTATGTTTTGATGGGCTTGCTATATTTTTATTATTTAACACTTATTTTATTTTATGATACGGATCCAATAGGGCAGATTTCTAACAATAGTGTGGTGCAAACTTATATCAATCAAATGGATCTAAAAGGAGTTCAAAATCATATCCATATCATCCATATGCATTTGGGGCGTGTTTCAACTGATATGGGGCAGATTTGGTGCAACTCTTGCAATCATAGGCTTAGGGAGCCTAATCAAACCTATGGGCCAAAACTACACAAAGGGAATCCTACAGTGAAGATCAAGAAAGGCTTTTGTGAAGATTCAGCATTATTATGATGGGCTTGCTATATTTTATTATTTATACACTTATTTTATTTTAGTTTTTGTTTGGACTTGTATTCTGGCCATATTTAATCTTTTTAAGTTTTAGAGTGTTGAGCCATGTTTTGGGCTTATGTTTTAATACTTATGTGTTTGATGTGTTATTTTAGTGTGTGATTGGGCTTGGGCCTTATATGTGTTTTGACCAGGCCTAAGTAGAGTGTCTTAGAGTTTTATTTGTTTTCTCCTTACTATATAAGGATAACAAACACTTGTAAGAGGCAGCTTTTAATCAAAATTTCAGAATTCTTCTCATACCTTTGGCGTGTATTGCTTTGAGTGAGAGTGAGGATTTGCTTTCATCAATTGCACCAGGAATCTTGGCTAACTTATCAACTATTCGTTGTGGCATTTGTCAGATTCTCATCTAAATCCTTCGATCATTGGTGTTTCAGCTTCTCTAAGTGTGGGGTGTCATAGGAGGTGGGTTTATGAAATCTTTGGATTCCATATCTACTTGTGCGTGTAGGTTTGAGGCTTGTGCCATAGGGTTCCGCGTCAGTTGGTATTAGAGCCAAAGTGAGGTAAATTCTTATTCATCTCAGGATCTAGAGTCATTTTTTTTGAGTTTTCTTTTCTTCGTTATTGATTTTTGTGAAAGCTTTTGTATTCATGGCTGCACCTTCTTGATAAATTATCACATAATCTCTTTTGAAAAAAAATTGAAATCCAAAAAAAAAATGAAAAAAAAATCGCCTTTGCCATATTTATCTTGATCTGGCCGAAATTGTGATATGCTTCCTTTTTCATCCATATTTCCTTACCTATCTCAATTGATTGCTGTAGTTTATGGAAATCAATTTTGAATTTTGAATTGTGTTTAATCCAGATTAGGAGACAAAAGAAAGATGCCTATTTCTTCAGGTGCACATTTAAGGCAACTGCATCTAAATCGATTTGGTGTCTTCTTTCTAGTTTTTGCGCGCTTCCTTCTTTCTTTAGGTTTTCTTCTTTGTTTCATTAAACGCACCTTGTGATTAGTTGGTTGACCTTAGTTTCGGAAGTGCAATTGAAGAATCAGCAAAAGAGTGATAAGTGTGCAGACACTTGAGTACTTTTTTTAACACAATATTTGCTAGATCTTTTGTTCTTGGTTGATTTAAGGTAGGATGAGTAAAGACAAGAATGTGGTGGATCGTACTGCTGGAAGTGAATCGAATATGAGTAACGATTATAAGCTCTTTAAGAAGTCAGTCAGTGGTGAGTTACAAAGGCTCAGTAGGACTCTTGAGAGGTTGACCGAAACTATGGAGAGTTTGAATGTCTCACAAGCTTCCACTTCTACAAGAATACCTCAAAAAAATCCTAATTGCAATAATGACTGTGATGATTCGGATGTGTTGGTTAATAATGTGTTGCTTGCTGCACATTATGAGATGCTTGTTGCTAAGCGTGCTCTGAATATGCAGGTTAAGGAAGAAAGCCTAGAACAACGGGAAAACATATTTCACACTAGGTGTTTGGTTAATGGAAAAGTGTGTACTCTCATTATTGATGGAGGTAGTTGCACAAATGTGGCTAGTGTGTATATGGTGGAGAAATTGGGCTTGGCTTCTATTAAACACCCTAAGCCATAAAGATTGCAATGGTTGAACGATTGTGGTGAGGTTAGGGTTACACGCCAGGTGGTTATACCATTTTCTATTGGTAGGTACAAGGATGAGATCTTGTGTCATGTGGTACCTATGCAGGCAAGCCATATGTTGTTGGGTAGGTTGTGGCAATATGATAGAAAGGTGCAATATGATGGGTTGAATAACACGTACTGCTTCACTCATGAAGGACAGAAGGTTATACTTGCTCCTTTATCACCTCAAGAGCAATATGCTGATCATATAAAGATGCTGGATAGGGAGAGGGAGGCTTCGGCCTTGGCCACAAAGGGGAATGAGAGCTCGAGTTCTGCAGAAAAAATGAGAGAAAAGAGTGAGTTTGAGGGTAAAGAGGCTGGAAAAAACTCAGGACTAGTTCAAGGAGGGATGATGGAGAAAGAAAACGAGAAAGAAGAGGCTAAAGTTCCAATCTCAACTTCCATAGAGATTGAAATTGAAAAGGAAGTTGTAATGCATGAAGTTAATATAGTTGTTGCTCAAAATTCCATCAATGAGCTTATAGAAGAGGTTGTGAATGATGGTGAACATGGGGAGCACGTGATTGATGAGGTGGAGGAGACGAATGAGACTGTTTTGGAAGTTGTAGAGGGGAATGGGTCACATCCACAGGATCTTTCTATGACTAATATTTTTATGCCTAGTTCATTTGTGCTTGATATGCAGGTTGTTGATGAAAACATCAATGACGAAAGTTTTATGCTATTTCCATCTATTCAAAAGGAGGTCTTTGAAGATGCATTGGTTCCTAAAACTTCCATTCCTGACATAAATATCAGCAAGATTCGAGGACGAATCTTTTCTAAAGAAAGAGGGAATGATACGGATCCAATAGGGCAGATTTCTAACAATAGTGTGGAGCAAACTTATATCATTCAAATGGATCTAAAAGGAGTTCAAAATCATATCCATATCATCCATATGCATTTGGGGCGTGTTTCAACTCATATGGGGCAGATTTGGTGGAACACTTGCAATCATAGGCTTAGGGAGCCTAATCAAACCTATGGGCCAAAACTACACAAAGGGAAGCCTAAAGTGACGATCAAGAAAGGCTTTTGTGAAGATTCAGCATTGTTATGATGGGCTTGCTATATTTTATTATTTAAACACTTATTTTATTTTAGTTTTGTTTGGGCTTGTATTCTGGCCATATTTTATCTTTTTAAGTTTTAGAGTGTTGGGCCATGTTTTGGGCTTATGTTTTAATACTTATGTGTTTGATGTGTTATTTCAGTGTGTGATTGGGCTTGGGCCTTATATGTGTTTCGACCAGGCCTAAGTAGAGTGTCTTAGGGTTTTATTTGTTTTCTCCTTACTATATAAGGATAACAAACACTTGTAAAAGGCAGCTTTTAATCAAAATTTCAGAATTCTTTTCATGCCTTTGGCGTGTATTGCTTTGAGTGAGAGTGAGGATTTGCTTTCATCAATTGCACCAGGAATCTTGGCTAACTTATCAACTATTCGTTGTGGCGTTTGTCGGATTCTCATCTAAATCCTTTGATCATTGGTGTTTCAGCTTCTCTAAGTTTGGGGTGCCATAGGAGGTGGGTTTATCAGATCTTTGGATTCCGTATCTACTTGTGCGTGTGAGTTTGAGGCTTGTGCCATAGGGTTCCGCGTTAAAGTGTGTACTCTCATTATTGATGGAGGTAGTTGCACAAATGTGGCAAGTGTGTATATGGTGGAGAAATTGGGCTTGGCTTCTATTGACCACCCTAAGCCATACAGATTGCAATGGTTGAATGATCGTGGTGAGGTTAGGGTTACACGCCAGGTGGTTATACCATTTTCTATTGGTAGGTACAAGGATGAGATCTTATGTGATGTGGTACCTATGCAGGCAAGCCATATGTTGTTGGGTAGACCGTGGCAACATGATAGAAAGGTGCAACATGATGGGTTCAATAACAAGTACTCCTTCACTCATGAAGGACAGAAGGTTATACTCGCTCTTTTATCACCTCAAGAGGTATATGTTGATCACATAAAGATGCTGGAGAGGGAGTGATACGGATCCAATAGGACAAATTTCTAACAATGGTGTGGAGCAAACTTATATCATTCCAATGGATCCAAGAGTAGTTCAAAATCATATTCATATAATCCATATATATTTCGGGCATACTTTAACTCATATGGGACAGATTTGGTGCAACACTTGCAATCATAGGCTGAGGGAGTCTAATCAAACCTATGGGCTAAAACTAGCAAGCCCATCATAACAAAGTTGAATCTTCACAAAAGCCTTGCTTGATCTTTACTTTAGGCTTTGATATAGATTCCAAGAACGTGGATAAACCACCCTCTATAGCACCCTAAGCTTAGCGAAGCTAGAACACTAATAACGGAAGGATTTTTGTAGAACGGATCAGAAGAACGCCACAATCGAAATTGATAAGTTAGTCTGATTCGTGATGCAATCAATGAAAGAAGCAAACTCTCACTCTCTCAAAGAAGGCCGAAATTTGCATAAAGCAAATCTGAATTAAATTTGTCAAAAAAACAAAAAAAGTGTCTGATATAAGAATTTAAGGCCTTATTTATAGTGTAAGGCAAAAACCTAAACCTAGTTGGAAAAGGAAAACAAATACTAAGTCAGAAATCCTATCCCAACAGGGAAACAAGCTAAAATAACAAAAATAACTGCCAAGTCTTTAAAAACCAACCACATTCTCGTATGCCTCAATAGTTCCAGCAGAAACCACAACCTCAGGGACGAAACCACAACCTGCTTATGGTTCGGGCTGATTCTCCACTATCTTCCTCCATGATGTGCTCCAAAATTAACTTCCACAAAACACAAAAGTATCTTCGGCTAACTGAATGTCGCGAGCGCGACTTTGATAATGGTAGCGAGCGCTACAAATCTTCAATTTGCTTCTGCTTCATCCATGCATACACCCAGCAACGTAATCAGCTTCGAATGACCTTCAAGTTCCTTCTCGCACTTATCCCTAGCAATTTCAGTCATCTCTCTTGTAATAAATTCTTGAATATGCAATCCAAGAGTAACGCCGTACTTCCTTGCTTTATTCCTTGTCAATGGTCCTTGTTGTAGCTCCAAGGGATCCTTGCCTTGCTTCCCATGCTGGTTCACATCATTCTCCCCTTCTTTAAAAAGATTTGTCCTCAAATCTGCATCGTCATAAGGAGACAAATCAGAAACATTAAAAGTGGCACTAACACCATACTCACCAGGCAAGTCAATCTTATAAGCATTGTCATTGATCTTCTCCAAGACTTGAAATGGACCATCACCACGCGCATCCAGCTTATTCTTCCTTTGATTTGGAAACCTCTCCTTGCGAAAATGCACCCAAACCCACTCTCCAGGAGCAAACACCATCTTCTTGCGACCCCTATTCGCAATATCAGCATACGTCTTGTTCTTTTTCTCCATGTTAGCTCGTGCTTTCTCATGCAAAGCTTTCACCAAGTCAGCTTTCTTCTCTCCATCTAAACTTACAAGTTCATTAGAAGGTAATGGCAAAAGATCAAGAACAGTTAGTGGATTAAAGCCATAAACTAGCTCAAATGGCGAATAACCTGTAGAAGAATGAATAGAACGATTATAAGCAAATTCAATAAAAGGTAAACAATCTTCCCAAGTAGCCAAATTCTTACCCACTATAGATCGCAATAACGTACCAAGAGTACGATTCACAACTTCAGTTTGCCCATCTGTTTGTGGATGACAAGTAGTAGAGAATAAAAGCTTAGTTCCTAGTCTACTCCACAAAACACGCCAAAAATGGGACAAGAACTTTGTATCCCTATCAGAAACAATAGTCCGAGGCACTCCATGTAAGCGCACAACATTGCGAAAGAACAAATCAGCAACAACTTTCGCATCATCAGCTTTATGACATGCAATGAAATGTGCCATCTTACTAAACCTATCAACCACCACAAAAATACTATCTCTACCTCTCTTAGTTCTAGGCAAACCAAGCACAAAATCCATGCTAATATCAATCCAAGGAGAACTAGGTACAGGCAATGGCATATAAAGACCATGAGGCATAGACTTAGATTTCGCCTGTCTACATGCAATACAAGCAGAACATAACTTCCCAACATCCTTACGCATAGATGGCCAATAAAAATGCTCAAGCAGAATATCATAAGTCTTAGACACACCAAAATGCCCCATTAAACCACCACAATGAGATTCCAAAACAAGCAATTCACGCATGGAACATCTGGGCACACATAATTTATTTCCCTTAAATAAATATCCCTCATGCCTATAAAATGAATTAAAAGCTCCTTGTTCACATGCAACATAAACATTGCCAAAATCAACATCACCAACATACAAGTTCTTAATATACTCAAATCCAAGCAACTTAGAACTCAAAACAGAAAGTAATGTATATCTCCTAGACAACGCATCAGCAACAACGTTATCTTTACCTTGCTTGTACTTAATCACATATGGAAATCTCTCAATTCGTTCGATCCACTTACCATGCCGTTTGTTCAACTTACCTTGGCCCTTCAAATGCTTGAGGGATTCATGGTCAGTATAAATCACGAACTCCTTTGGCAGCAAGTAATGCTCCCACACGTCCAACGCCCTCACCAAAGCATGTAACTCCTTGTCATATGTAGAATAACTCAGTTGTGCACCATTGAGTTTTTCACTAAAATATGCTATTGGCTTCTTCTCTTGCATCAGCACAGCCCCAATACCTACACCAGAAGCATCACATTCAATCTCAAAAATTGAATCAAAATTAGGCAAAGCTAAGACAGGTGCAGATGTCAACTTCCCTTTCAAATTCTCAAACGCCTTTTGCTGCTCTTCTCCCCACTGAAATCCAACCTCCTTTTTGATAATGCTAGTGAGTGGTGCTGCAATGGTAGAAAAATCCTTCACGAATCTTCTATAGAAACTTGCTAGCCCATGGAAGCTCCTCACTTCAGTCACGTTCTTAGGAACAGGCCATTCCTTTATAGCTTTCACTTTCTCTTCATCAACTTCTAATCCCTGTGCACTCACAACAAAGCCAAGAAAAACAAGCCTATCCATGCAAAATGTGCATTTCTTAAGCTTGGCATATAAGTTTTCTGTTCTCAAAGCTTCCAACACTATCCTAACATGCTCTAAATGCTCATCTAATGTCTTACTATAGATCAGAATGTCATCAAAATAAACAACAACAAATCTGCCCAAATAAGCTCTCAAAACATGGTTCATTAATCTCATAAATGTACTCGGTGCATTAGACAACCCAAAAGGCATTACTAACCACTCATATAGGCCATATTTTGTTTTAAAAGCTGTTTTCCACTCATCCCCAGGTTTCATACGAATTTGATGATATCCACTCATAAGATCAATTTTAGTAAAATACCTTGCACCATGTAACTCGTCCAACATGTCGTCAAGTCGTGGAATGGGATGTCGATACTTCACCGTGATCTTATTTACAGCCCTACAATCGACACACATCCTCCACGTGCCATCTTTCTTTGGTACCAGCAAAACAGGAACGGCACAAGGGCTTAAGCTCTCTCTAATCAAGCCTTTCTCCAACAGCTCCTCCACTTGTCGTTGCATCTCCTTGGTCTCCATTGGGTTACTTCGATATGCTGGTCTATTTGGAATCGTCGAACTAGGTATGAAGTCGATTTGGTGTTCAACTCCCCTTAATGGCGGTAAACCACTAGGCAGCTCCTCTGGAAACACATCTTGAAAATCCTGCAACATAGACACAAAACTAGAAGGCAAATGGTCAAGTGAAACATCAACATTAGTAAACAAAGTTTCTTTATATCTAATGAGCAATAACGGCTGCTCGTTAGATATTGCAAATTTAAGCTCTCTTGGTTTCGCATAAAAAGTTTGTTTCACCTTTCCTTGGTTTTCTCTCACCAATGGGCCATTTATTTGATTATTTTCTTTTCTGGCCTCCTTTCCCAATTTCTTCTCACATTCACTCTCCTTATCATGTTCTCTCGCACTTCCCTTAATTTTTAAAGTAGCACCCCTTTTGGTCGAATCTTGCTTTGCTTTTTCATGCATCTTCCGATGATCTTCATACACCTCCAACGGTGATAATGGTACAAGAGTAACCAGCTTTCCTTCATAGGTAAATGTGTACCTATTTGAATACCCATCATGCTGCGCCTTCCTATCAAATTGCCATGGTCTTCCTAACAACATATGGCCAGCTTGCATAGGAACTACATCACACAACACTCCATCTTTATACCAGCCTATAGAGAATGGTATCTTCACTTGTTTAGTAACCTTCACCTCTCCACTATCATTAAACCATTGTAGTCTATATGGATGTGGATGTTTTAAACAAGTCAATTTCAGCTTCTCCACCATTGTCTCACTTGCAGCATTGGTGCAACTACCACTGTCAATGATGAGCATACAAACTTTACCCTCAACTAAACATCTAGTATAAAATATGTTATCTCGTTGCTCTAGACCTTCTTCTTTCACTTGCATATTCAAAGCACGCCTAGCAACTAACATATCACCACGTTCAGCAACCAACGCATTCTCAACTTCTTCTTCACACTCATCAACATCATCATGCATATCATTCATATCATTATTATCACCATCACTATGGTCAGAATCAGAAACTAAACCCCCATCATCAGTAGCAATCATAACTCTCCTATTTGGACATTGAGATGCAATATGCCCATTTCCTAAACATTTGAAACACTTAATATTTCTACTAGGAGTAGTATTAGGAATACCTGACTGCTGCTTATTTGAACCTCCATTCATCCCTTTTCCACTTGTAGGTGGAGGATTGCTCCTTTGGAAGGAATTCTTGAAATCTCCACCTTTTGAGGGCAAATCATTTGAAGACCCCTTAAAGGTTGAACTACTTCCTCCCACATTCTGGAACTTCCCATATTTGGTGGAGCTCTTGTTCTTGATTTTCCTTTCAATCTTCATGGCCTTCTCAACTAACTCTTCCATGGAATTGTAATCATACATTTCCAGCTCACTTGCAATGTTGGAATTTAGACCTCCCAGAAATCTGGACATTAGCCTTTGTTCATCCTCCTCAATGTCAGCCCTGGCCATGGTCATCTCCATCTCCTTGTGGTATTCTTCAACACTCTTACCACCTTGGACCAGTCTTGCCAACCTATTATACAAATCCCTATAGTAATGAGAAGGAACAAACCTTGTTCTCATTAAGTCTTTCAAGGCCTCCCACTCCGGCACGGGTCGCAATCCTTTTCCTCTTCTACTAGACTTGAGTTGATCCCACCAGAATGTAGCATATCCCCTAAATTCCACGGCTGCGATATGGGACTTCTTTTCTTCTGAGTAATTATGACACTCAAAAATTTGTTCCACCTTTCGCTCCCATTCAATGTATTCTTCCGCATTGTTATTCCCTTTAAATTCGGGTACCTTCATCTTGATGGAACTAAGGTCATTGTCAGTCACAATTTGGTAGTTTTCAGCCACCTCTTCCTGATCACCTCGACCTCCTCTTGCTGCTCTCCTAATGACCTCCTCTTCGCCTCCCCTTGGTAAGATTCGTTGTGGTAATCTCACTGGAGGTGCGGGCTGTTGTACCCTCTCCCTCATCATTAGATTCATGTTCTCTTGTAGGGTGGCCATCATTCTTGCCATCTCTTCCATCTTCTCATTACTTTGCTGCATATATGTCTCAAAATTGCTAGAATTTGAAGCAACATCTTTACCATTCCCACTAGTCATGACCACAACAGAGAAACTCACAAGAAACAATTAGTAACTGAAAGAAAGAATTCACAAGTGTTTCGCTCTTACCTCACTATTGCCGATTCTTCGATTGCACTTCAGAACCAAGGTTCACTCACCAATCTGCCAAGTACGTTCAAAAAGGTAGGATCCTAATCCCTAGACACCTAGAAGACAACTTGACAAGTATCCGGAGGCAGCACAAGAACGTTTGCACTACACGATTGAAAACTAAGTATCGAAACAAACAAATGATACTCAGCAATGTAATGGAATTTCAACGCTAGCTCAAAAACAAAATAGAAACAAGAGGGCAATAAAATAGACAATTCTGGTCAGAATGTATCAAAACCAACTCGCTCTTGGTAAGCTGATTTATGGACCTAAATCTTCTACCCCAAACGCTGGTTTGAAGACACCCCAAGAATGCTACTATACTATGCAATTTGAAATAAAAGAACAGCAGCCCCTCAATGGTGGAAAAAAAATCTGAAGCAAAATTTTCACTTAATTGTAACCCACCTAGAACTGATCCTTAATACTTAAATAGCAAGACTAAAAAGAAATTTTTTTTTTGTTGGAGCAATTTTTTTTTTTTTTTTTTCACTATCCCCTTGCTTGGGTCTCAAACAACACCACACGAAATTCTTGAGTGTGTATCAAAAAAAAAAAATTCACTAACAGATTCAGTTCGAAGGGAAATAATGGCTGCTAAAAGAAACCGAATTGCCAAATAACAAAATAGCAAGCAACACAATGATTTTGGATGGACAATCCAGGACCTAACAATTGGAATCGAATTGAACAGAAACGAATTGAAGATAATGAACCCTAACGAAATTCGAAACTAAGATACCAAAAAAACGAAAATATAACACAGCCCTAGAAAGACAGATAGATAAAGATTTACCTGTTGTTGGCTCTGATACCAAATGACGCGGAACCCTATGGCACTTAGTCCTCAAACCCCGTCGCACCTCTGATATAGATTCCAAGAACGTGGATAAACCACCCTCTATAGCACCCTAAGCTTAGCGAAGCTAGAACACTAATAACGGAAGGATTTTTGTAGAACGGATCAGAAGAACGCCACAATCGAAATTGATAAGTTGGTCTGATTCGTGATGCAATCAATGAAAGAAGCAAACTCTCACTCTCTCAAAGAAGGCCGAAATTTGCATAAAGCAAATCTGAATTAAATTTGTCAAAAAAACAAAAAAAGTGTCTGATATAAGAATTTAAGGCCTTATTTATAGTGTAAGGCAAAAACCTAAACCTAGTTGGAAAAGGAAAACAAATACTAAGTCAGAAATCCTATCCCAACAGGGAAACAAGCTAAAATAACAAAAATAACTGCCAAGTCTTTAAAAACCAACCACATTCTCGTATGCCTCAATAGTTCCAGCAGAAACCACAACCTCAGGGACGAAACCACAACCTGCTTATGGTTCGGGCTGATTCTCCACTATCTTCCTCCATGATGTGCTCCAAAATTAACTTCCACAAAACACAAAAGTATCTTCGGCTAACTGAATGTCGCGAGCGCGACTTTGATAATGGTAGCGAGCGCTACAAATCTTCAATTTGCTTCTGCTTCATCCATGCATACACCCAGCAACGTAATCAGCTTCGAATGACCTTCAAGTTCCTTCTCGCACTTATCCCTAGCAATTTCAGTCATCTCTCTTGTAATAAATTCTTGAATATGCAATCCAAGAGTAACGCCGTACTTCCTTGCTTTATTCCTTGTCAATGGTCCTTGTTGTAGCTCCAAGGGATCCTTGCCTTGCTTCCCATGCTGGTTCACATCATTCTCCCCTTCTTTAAAAAGATTTGTCCTCAAATCTGCATCGTCATAAGGAGACAAATCAGAAACATTAAAAGTGGCACTAACACCATACTCACCAGGCAAGTCAATCTTATAAGCATTGTCATTGATCTTCTCCAAGACTTGAAATGGACCATCACCACGCGCATCCAGCTTATTCTTCCTTTGATTTGGAAACCTCTCCTTGCGAAAATGCACCCAAACCCACTCTCCAGGAGCAAACACCATCTTCTTGCGACCCCTATTCGCAATATCAGCATACGTCTTGTTCTTTTTCTCCATGTTAGCTCGTGCTTTCTCATGCAAAGCTTTCACCAAGTCAGCTTTCTTCTCTCCATCTAAACTTACAAGTTCATTAGAAGGTAATGGCAAAAGATCAAGAACAGTTAGTGGATTAAAGCCATAAACTAGCTCAAATGGCGAATAACCTGTAGAAGAATGAATAGAACGATTATAAGCAAATTCAATAAAAGGTAAACAATCTTCCCAAGTAGCCAAATTCTTACCCACTATAGATCGCAATAACGTACCAAGAGTACGATTCACAACTTCAGTTTGCCCATCTGTTTGTGGATGACAAGTAGTAGAGAATAAAAGCTTAGTTCCTAGTCTACTCCACAAAACACGCCAAAAATGGGACAAGAACTTTGTATCCCTATCAGAAACAATAGTCCGAGGCACTCCATGTAAGCGCACAACATTGCGAAAGAACAAATCAGCAACAACTTTCGCATCATCAGCTTTATGACATGCAATGAAATGTGCCATCTTACTAAACCTATCAACCACCACAAAAATACTATCTCTACCTCTCTTAGTTCTAGGCAAACCAAGCACAAAATCCATGCTAATATCAATCCAAGGAGAACTAGGTACAGGCAATGGCATATAAAGACCATGAGGCATAGACTTAGATTTCGCCTGTCTACATGCAATACAAGCAGAACATAACTTCCCAACATCCTTACGCATAGATGGCCAATAAAAATGCTCAATCAGAATATCATAAGTCTTAGACACACCAAAATGCCCCATTAAACCACCACAATGAGATTCCAAAACAAGCAATTCACGCATGGAACATCTGGGCACACATAATTTATTTCCCTTAAATAAATATCCCTCATGCCTATAAAATGAATTAAAAGCTCCTTGTTCACATGCAACATAAACATTGCCAAAATCAACATCACCAACATACAAGTTCTTAATATACTCAAATCCAAGCAACTTAGAACTCAAAACAGAAAGTAATGTATATCTCCTAGACAACGCATCAGCAACAACGTTATCTTTACCTTGCTTGTACTTAATCACATATGGAAATCTCTCAATTCGTTCGATCCACTTACCATGCCGTTTGTTCAACTTACCTTGGCCCTTCAAATGCTTGAGGGATTCATGGTCAGTATAAATCACGAACTCCTTTGGCAGCAAGTAATGCTCCCACACGTCCAACGCCCTCACCAAAGCATGTAACTCCTTGTCATATGTAGAATAACTCAGTTGTGCACCATTGAGTTTTTCACTAAAATATGCTATTGGCTTCTTCTCTTGCATCAGCACAGCCCCAATACCTACACCAGAAGCATCACATTCAATCTCAAAAATTGAATCAAAATTAGGCAAAGCTAAGACAGGTGCAGATGTCAACTTCCCTTTCAAATTCTCAAACGCCTTTTGCTGCTCTTCTCCCCACTGAAATCCAACCTCCTTTTTGATAATGCTAGTGAGTGGTGCTGCAATGGTAGAAAAATCCTTCACGAATCTTCTATAGAAACTTGCTAGCCCATGGAAGCTCCTCACTTCAGTCACGTTCTTAGGAACAGGCCATTCCTTTATAGCTTTCACTTTCTCTTCATCAACTTCTAATCCCTGTGCACTCACAACAAAGCCAAGAAAAACAAGCCTATCCATGCAAAATGTGCATTTCTTAAGCTTGGCATATAAGTTTTCTGTTCTCAAAGCTTCCAACACTATCCTAACATGCTCTAAATGCTCATCTAATGTCTTACTATAGATCAGAATGTCATCAAAATAAACAACAACAAATCTGCCCAAATAAGCTCTCAAAACATGGTTCATTAATCTCATAAATGTACTCGGTGCATTAGACAACCCAAAAGGCATTACTAACCACTCATATAGGCCATATTTTGTTTTAAAAGCTGTTTTCCACTCATCCCCAGGTTTCATACGAATTTGATGATATCCACTCATAAGATCAATTTTAGTAAAATACCTTGCACCATGTAACTCGTCCAACATGTCGTCAAGTCGTGGAATGGGATGTCGATACTTCACCGTGATCTTATTTACAGCCCTACAATCGACACACATCCTCCACGTGCCATCTTTCTTTGGTACCAGCAAAACAGGAACGGCACAAGGGCTTAAGCTCTCTCTAATCAAGCCTTTCTCCAACAGCTCCTCCACTTGTCGTTGCATCTCCTTGGTCTCCATTGGGTTACTTCGATATGCTGGTCTATTTGGAATCGTCGAACCAGGTATGAAGTCGATTTGGTGTTCAACTCCCCTTAATGGCGGTAAACCACTAGGCAGCTCCTCTGGGAACACATCTTGAAAATCCTGCAACATAGACACAAAACTAGAAGGCAAATGGTCAAGTGAAACATCAACATTAGTAAACAAAGTTTCTTTATATCTAATGAGCAATAACGGCTGCTCGTTAGATATTGCAAATTTAAGCTCTCTTGGTTTCGCATAAAAAGTTTGTTTCACCTTTCCTTGGTTTTCTCTCACCAATGGGCCATTTATTTGATTATTTTCTTTTCTGGCCTCCTTTCCCAATTTCTTCTCGCATTCACTCTCCTTATCATGTTCTCTCGCACTTCCCTTAATTTTTAAAGTAGCACCCCTTTTGGTCGAATCTTGCTTTGCTTTTTCATGCATCTTCCGATGATCTTCATACACCTCCAACGGTGATAATGGTACAAGAGTAACCAGCTTTCCTTCATAGGTAAATGTGTACCTATTTGAATACCCATCATGCTGCGCCTTCCTATCAAATTGCCATGGTCTTCCTAACAACATATGGCCAGCTTGCATAGGAACTACATCACACAACACTCCATCTTTATACCAGCCTATAGAGAATGGTATCTTCACTTGTTTAGTAACCTTCACCTCTCCACTATCATTAAACCATTGTAGTCTATATGGATGTGGATGTTTTAAACAAGTCAATTTCAGCTTCTCCACCATTGTCTCACTTGCAGCATTGGTGCAACTACCACTGTCAATGATGAGCATACAAACTTTACCCTCAACTAAACATCTAGTATAAAATATGTTATCTCGTTGCTCTAGACCTTCTTCTTTCACTTGCATATTCAAAGCACGCCTAGCAACTAACATATCACCACGTTCAGCAACCAACGCATTCTCAACTTCTTCTTCACACTCATCAACATCATCATGCATATCATTCATATCATTATTATCACCATCACTATGGTCAGAATCAGAAACTAAACCCCCATCATCAGTAGCAATCATAACTCTCCTATTTGGACATTGAGATGCAATATGCCCATTTCCTAAACATTTGAAACACTTAATATTTCTACTAGGAGTAGTATTAGGAATACCTGACTGCTGCTTATTTGAACCTCCATTCATCCCTTTTCCACTTGTAGGTGGAGGATTGCTCCTTTGGAAGGAATTCTTGAAATCTCCACCTTTTGAGGGCAAATCATTTGAAGACCCCTTAAAGGTTGAACTACTTCCTCCCACATTCTGGAACTTCCCATATTTGGTGGAGCTCTTGTTCTTGATTTTCCTTTCAATCTTCATGGCCTTCTCAACTAACTCTTCCATGGAATTGTAATCATACATTTCCAGCTCACTTGCAATGTTGGAATTTAGACCTCCCAGAAATCTGGACATTAGCCTTTGTTCATCCTCCTCAATGTCAGCCCTGGCCATGGTCATCTCCATCTCCTTGTGGTATTTTTCAACACTCTTACCACCTTGGACCAGTCTTGCCAACCTATTATACAAATCCCTATAGTAATGAGAAGGAACAAACCTTGTTCTCATTAAGTCTTTCAAGGCCTCCCACTCCGGCACGGGTCGCAATCCTTTTCCTCTTCTACTAGACTTGAGTTGATCCCACCAGAATGTAGCATATCCCCTAAATTCCACGGCTGCGATATGGGACTTCTTTTCTTCTGAGTAATTATGACACTCAAAAATTTGTTCCACCTTTCGCTCCCATTCAATGTATTCTTCCGCATTGTTATTCCCTTTAAATTCGGGTACCTTCATCTTGATGGAACTAAGGTCATTGTCAGTCACAATTTGGTAGTTTTCAGCCACCTCTTCCTGATCACCTCGACCTCCTCTTGCTGCTCTCCTAATGACCTCCTCTTCGCCTCCCCTTGGTAAGATTCGTTGTGGTAATCTCACTGGAGGTGCGGGCTGTTGTACCCTCTCCCTCATCATTAGATTCATGTTCTCTTGTAGGGTGGCCATCATTCTTGCCATCTCTTCCATCTTCTCATTACTTTGCTGCATATATGTCTCAAAATTGCTAGAATTTGAAGCAACATCTTTACCATTCCCACTAGTCATGACCACAACAGAGAAACTCACAAGAAACAATTAGTAACTGAAAGAAAGAATTCACAAGTGTTTCGCTCTTACCTCACTATTGCCGATTCTTCGATTGCACTTCAGAACCAAGGTTCACTCACCAATCTGCCAAGTACGTTCAAAAAGGTAGGATCCTAATCCCTAGACACCTAGAAGACAACTTGACAAGTATCCGGAGGCAGCACAAGAACGTTTGCACTACACGATTGAAAACTAAGTATCGAAACAAACAAATGATACTCAGCAATGTAATGGAATTTCAACGCTAGCTCAAAAACAAAATAGAAACAAGAGGGCAATAAAATAGACAATTCTGGTCAGAATGTATCAAAACCAACTCGCTCTTGGTAAGCTGATTTATGGACCTAAATCTTCTACCCCAAACGCTGGTTTGAAGACACCCCAAGAATGCTACTATACTATGCAATTTGAAATAAAAGAACAGCAGCCCCTCAATGGTGGAAAAAAAATCTGAAGCAAAATTTTCACTTAATTGTAACCCACCTAGAACTGATCCTTAATACTTAAATAGCAAGACTAAAAAGAAATTTTTTTTTTTTGTTGGAGCAATTTTTTTTTTTTTTTTTTTCACTATCCCCTTGCTTGGGTCTCAAACAACACCACACGAAATTCTTGAGTGTGTATCAAAAAAAAAAAAATTCACTAACAGATTCAGTTCGAAGGGAAACAATGGCTGCTAAAAGAAACCGAATTGCCAAATAACAAAATAGCAAGCAGCACAATGATTTTGGATGGACAATCCAGGACCTAACAATTGGAATCGAATTGAACAGAAACGAATTGAAGATAATGAACCCTAACGAAATTCGAACTAAGATACCAAAAAAACGAAAATATAACACAGCCCTAGAAAGACAGATAGATAAAGATTTACCTGTTGTTGGCTCTGATACCAAATGACGCGGACCCTATGGCACTTAGTCCTCAAACCCCGTCGCACCTCTGATATAGATTCCAAGAACGTGGATAAACCACCCTCTATAGCACCCTAAGCTTAGCGAAGCTAGAACACTAATAACGGAAGGATTTTTGTATAACGGATCAGAAGAACGCCACAATCGAAATTGATAAGTTGGTCTGATTCGTGATGCAATCAATGAAAGAAGCAAACTCTCACTCTCTCAAAGAAGGCCGAAATTTGCATAAAGCAAATCTGAATTAAATTTGTCAAAAAAACAAAAAAAGTGTCTGATATAAGAATTTAAGGCCTTATTTATAGTGTAAGGCAAAAACCTAAACCTAGTTGGAAAAGGAAAACAAATACTAAGTTAGAAATCCTATCCCAACAGGGAAACAAGCTAAAATAACAAAAATAACTGCCAAGTCTTTAAAAACCAACCACATTCTCGTATGCCTCAATAGTTCCAGCAGAAACCACAACCTCAGGGACGAAACCACAACCTGCTTATGGTTCGGGCTGATTCTCCACTATCTTCCTCCATGATGTGCTCCAAAATTAACTTCCACAAAACACAAAAGTATCTTCGGCTAACTGAATGTCGCGAGCGCGACTTTGATAATGGTAGCGAGCGCTACAAATCTTCAATTTGCTTCTGCTTCATCCATGCATACACCCAGCAACGTAATCAGCTTCGAATGACCTTCAAGTTCCTTCTCGCACTTATCCCTAGCAATTTCAGTCATCTCTCTTGTAATAAATTCTTGAATATGCAATCCAAGAGTAACGCCGTACTTCCTTGCTTTATTCCTTGTCAATGGTCCTTGTTGTAGCTCCAAGGGATCCTTGCCTTGCTTCCCATGCTGGTTCACATCACGCACTGAACAATTAGGTATGCATATTTGTTTCCCCCTAAAAAGAACCCATCATGCAAATAAAACGTTTTAAATGCCCCATGTTCACAAGCCTTAAATACATCAGAAAAATCAGTATCAGTCTCATACATATCTTTCAAATGCTCAAATCCTAACAACTTAGAACTAAGCATGGAAGTCAATGCATATTGTCTAGATAATGCATCGGCAATCACATTCTCTTTACCTTGCTTGTATTTAATCACATAAGGAAAGATTTCGAGATATTCAACCCACTTACCATGCCGCTTGTTCAACTTCCCTTGTCCCTTCAAGTGTTTGAGAGACTGATGGTCGGTATGAATCACAAACTCATTAGGCAGCAAGTAGTGTTCCCAAACTTCAAGAGCCCTAATCAGTGTATAGAACTCTTTGTCATAGGTGGAATAGTTCAATTGTGCGCCACCTAACTTCTCACTAAAATATGCTATGGGTCGGCCTTCCTGCATAAGAACAGCACCAATACCAATCCCAGAAGCATCACATTCAATTTCAAAGGTTTTAGAAAAATCAGGTAACCTTAAAACAGGAGCGGTAGTAAGTTTTTCTTTGAATGTGTTAAATGCAAGTTCCTGTTCTTTACCCCACTTAAACCCAACAGCCTTTTTAATAATCTCATTTAGAGGTGCAGCAATAGTGCTGAAATCTCTAACAAACCTCCTATAGAAGCTTGCCAATCCATGAAAGGATCTCACCTCATTAGCATTCTTAGGTGTAGGCCATTCTTGGATAGCCTTAACCTTTTCAGTATCTACCTCAACTCCACGTGAACTAATAATAAATCCTAGGAATATGACACTATCAGTACAAAATGTGCATTTCTTAAGATTAGCATACAGTTCATGTTCACGCAACTTCTGTAAAACAAGTTCAACATGCCTAATGTGGTCATCCATGTTTCGGCTATAAATCAATATATCATCAAAATACACAACCACAAACTTACCTAGGTAATCACGCAAAACATGGTTCATCAATCTCATAAATGTGCTAGGTGCATTAGTTAAGCCAAAAGGCATGACTAACCATTCATATAAACCATATTTTGTCTTAAAGGCAGTTTTCTACTCATCACCTAACTTCATCCTAATTTGATGATAACCGCTTTTCAAATCAATTTTTGTAAAGAAAACAGCACCACATAATTCTTCAAGCATATCATCTAATCTAGGAATAGGATGGCGATACTTTACAGTGATTTTGTTGATCGCACGACAATCAACACACATGCGCATTGTTCCATCTTTCTTTGGAACCAACAAAACAGGTACTGCGCATGGACTAAGGCTCTCCCTGATATGTCCCTTAGCTAGCAACTCATCAACTTGCTTTTGCAATTCCTTCGTCTCCTCAGGATTGCTACGGTAAGCTGGACGGTTTGGAATCTGAGCTCCAGGAACCAAATCGATTTGATGTTCTATTCCCCTAATGGGTGGCAACCCAGATGGCACCTCCTCAGGAAATACATCCGCAAACTCCTGCAATAACTTAGAAAAAGAACTAGGCAATTCAACAGTAGGGTTAGTCTCAATCATAAAATTGGAACTAAAACGCAATATAATCAAAGCTCTCTTCCCTAAGTATGCTTTCTTCAGCTCTCTCTCTTTACAATAAAAGGAAGACTTGCTGAATTCTTCACTCTTCTCACTCAGCTCTCCTTTTACCTCCACACTCACTAACGTTTTCTCTCCTGCACATCTCTCATTTTTATCCTTTCCCGTGCAGTCACTCTCCTTTGGGCCATTCAAAACTTTCATTTTACTACTGGCCCCTTTTCCCTCATTCTTTTTACTTGTCTCACCTCCCTTACCCAATTTAGCAGATTGTTGTAATTTCACTTGATCTGCATATACATCTTTAGGAGATAATGGTACAAGTATATGTTTTACACCGAGGAACGTAAAAGAAAACCTATTACTATACCCATCATGAATGACACGCCTATCAAATTGCCATGGTCTACCTAACAAAATGTGTCCAGCCTGCATGGGTACAATATCACAAGTAACCTCATCTACATATTTGCCAATAGAAAATGACACTTTACATTGCTTGGTTACCTTTGCCTCGCCGCTATCATTCAACCACTGAAGTCTGTAAGGATTAGGGTGTTTAATAGTTTCTAGTCCTAATTTATCAACTAAAATAGTACTAGCACAATTAACTTGACTACCCGAATCTATTATCATGCTACAGACTTTACCACCAACCAAACAACGAGTGTGAAAGATGTTTTCACGCTGTTCAAGTCCCTCTTCTTTAATAGAAACATTTAAAGTACGCAATATCACTAAGGACTCTCCTTGAATAGGATACTCTTCTATCTCTACATCAGAACAATCTTCTAAAGGTGGTACTTCATCAGAATCAGAATCACTTTCGGAGACTATCTCATCTCCCCTCACTACCATAGCACGTTTATTAGCACACTCATTGGCATAATGCCCACGCCCTTTACATTTAAAGCACTGAATATCTCTAGTTCTATTTGATTTAGGGGCTGATTCATTTTTACCATGAGAGTTGGATGTTTCTTTGGAAGGTAACATGCCTTTTTGAGTTGAAGACTTTTCAAACCTTTTAGGATCAGGCTTGGTGTTCCATTTGGAACCCCATTTGCTGTTGGAGTTTTGAGCAGCCCTGTTGCTCCCCCATCTATTTCGACCTCTTTGTCTTTCCACCTTAATTGCAATGTTCACCAAGTCTTCCAAATCAACATATGGTTGCAAATCAACCACATCAGCAATCTCCTTGTTTAGACCACCAAAGAAACGAGCCATAGTCTGGTCTTCCTCCTCCACTATGTTTGCTTTGATCAGGAGCAACTCCATCTCCTTATGATACTCATCAACAGACTTTGATCCCTGAGTTAATCTTTGCAATTGATGATGGAGATCTCTATGGTAATAAGTAGGCACATATTTCTTCCTCATGATTCGCTTCATCTCATCCCAACTAGCAATGGGTAACTCTCCATTCCTTCTCCTAGATTTCACAAGCTCATCCCACCATATTAGTGCATAATCTGAAAACTCAAGGGCAGCAAGTTTTACCTTTTTATCATCGGAATAGTTTTGACAGTTAAAAACCATCTCCACTTTACGCTCCCACTCTAAATAGGCATCAACATCAGCCTTACCATTGAAGCTTGGAATCTTCATCTTTATGGAGTTCATACTGTTATCTACATATGGTACACGATCATTGAACCTTCTGGCTCGGACAGGGGCTGATTGTGCCTCATTTTCCTCATCATAGGATGGATCGTGTGTATCATCATCCCTCTGAATGGACTTGCCCTTTGAAGATCTAAGGTTGTCCTCAAGGTTATCCATTCTCGAATTTAGCTTCTGAAAGCTATCCATGAAAGCTTTATATATATCTTTAAGATCAAATGTAGGGTCAGAAGTGTCACCAGTATTATGCCCAGACATTATAGAAAAAAAATTCACAATTCTCTCAACTCACGTGTTTAATTTTCAAGCACTCACTTGGTATCTCAAAAGTGCACTTCAGAATAAGGACTCAATAAGCCAAGCTTGTATGATTCAAATAATAAGGAAAGCAAGGAAAGACCTAAGAAGAAAAGATAGGAAACAACACTAGATGCAAACTGACCAAAATGAACAAATAGATTGATTTAGCACACAAAAGTTAAATTTCGTGTACTAAGTGTAATTAGATGTTCAACAATGTGCAATTTGTCAAACTAAATGTAAGGAACCAACAGACAGGAAGACACCAAATTGACAAACTAAGAATCAAAAATTGACAAGACGGATGTGCTTAACACGAAGTTTTCCCTAAGCATGCAATCCTAGGTTAACTGATATTAATATTGACTCAACAAAATTAATTCAAAGCAAGCAAACAAAATAGACACTTAAAACAGCAAGTATTAAGTACAACTGTTTTGTGAAAATACTACCCAAATTTGTCCTAAACCTACCCCAAACATGTATTTCGAATTCCAAGCCCAGAAATATGTTCAAGGTATATGAAATATGATTTATATCAGTAGATATCAATCAGGATGAAGTTTGAACAAATGAACCAAAGTGGCAGAAATTTTTTTTTTCCTTTTTTTTTCTTCTTGTTTTGTTTTTTTTTTTTTTTTTTATGGACAGAAGTAAAACACTGGAAATACTATTCTAAGAGTATTAGAATGACAGCATATGAATTAGGGCAGAAAGCATAAACCAAATCACTAAAGATAGTAATTCAGCCTAAACAAGAATTTAGGGTAAAATTTGATTTGAACAACAACCAAACAATGTATTCGGCTCTAATAGGTATCCCAAACCAGATTTCCAAAGTGATATATTCAGCCAATAATGGACAAAATTGAATGCAAAGACGCAAAGGATAGTTAAGAAATTATTACTAAGCCTAGCTCTGATACCAATTGATGCGGAACCCCAGCCTATTAGAGACTGAAACGACACATACCCTAGTAAAAAGAACTTAATTCAGAAAATAATTCCCCAATCTAAAGCACCCTTAATTAACATGCAATTAAGAACACTTATAATGGATTGATTTCAAGAGCAGCAAGAATAAGAAACATACAAGTGGGTATCAAACCTTATTCGTGATGCAATGTCAAGAACCAAGATCTCTCTTAAGCTCTCAAAGAAGAATCGCATAAAGCAATTGTATTGAATAATTGATAATCTGTGTCTACAATAGAAAAATGGATGCTTTATATAGCCTAAATTAAGACCCATGATCTTTGCCACTACCCACAACTATGCATGGACCCATGATCTATGCCACTATCCACTACTAGGTAACCACCCACTACTGTTTAACTACCCACTACCAAATAACTACCCACTACTGATTAACTACCAACTACTAAATGACTACCCACTATAAATACAGAATTTGAATTGTCAGTAAGGACACATTTGGCCTAATTGACTTGGAATGGCCAGATTGTTCTTCAACTTCAAAATGAACTTGCAAAGCTTCAACATATTCCTTCATGAATCCTTGAAGTGCTTCCTTCAACCTCTTGGATCTCAGCCTTGTAATTGGTCCTTGAGGCAATGCTAGCTCATCATTTTTGGTGTTGTTGGTCGTGCTTACATCATCTCTCCATTGCCTTGGGCTATAGGTTTGATCAAGGTTGTAATCTCTCAGTACAAAAATCTTTTAATTTAGCATTTTTTGCTCCTTTTCTCAACTTCTGCCCACAAACCTATCCAAAATTAAATTCAAATTAAAATTAAATATTTATATCAAAATTATAGTAAAATCATGGAATTAAATGGAAACAAAATTGTGAGTTTTGCAACTCATCAAGAAACATTAAAAAAGAAACGATTAGGCGCAAAATAAACGATGGTGCCTTTCTTAACCCAAAATATTATATTCATACATTACAAACAAAATTGTTATTCATTAGTAATCATTTATTCAAATATTTAATTAAAATAAAACTTTAATTATTCACTTTAATTAGTTTAAAGACAAGAACATTAAAAAAAGAAACAATAGAGTGCAAAATAAACGATAGTGCCTAAACATTAAAAAAGAAATGATGGACGCTAAATAAATACCAATGCCTTTCTTACCCCAAAATATTATACTTATACATTATAAACAAACTTGTTATCTATTGTTAATCATTTATTCAAATGTTCAATTAAAATAAAACTTTAATTGTTCACTTTACATAGTTTTAAATCAGGAACATTAAAAAAGAACGATTGGGCGCAAAATAAATGACAGTGTCTTTCTTATCCCAAAATAATATACTTATATATTATAAACAAAATTGTTATTCATTAGTAGTAATTTATTCAAATATTCAATTAAAATAAATGACAGTGTCTTGCTTATCCCAAAATATTATACTTATACATTATAAACAAACTTGTTATTTATTAGAAATCAATTATTTAAATGTCCAATTAAAATAAAACTTTAATTGTTGACTTTAATTAGTTTAAAGTCAAAAACATTAAAAAAGAAACGTTGAGACGCAAAAGAAACGTTGTTAAAGTCAAAAACATTAAAAAAGAAACATTGAGACGCAAAATAAACGACATATTATACTCAAACATTATAAAAAAAATTGTTATTCATTAGTAATCATTTATTCAAATAGTCAATTAAAATAAAAGTTTAATTATTTACTTTAATTAGTTTAAAGCCAAGAACATCAAAAAAAGAAAAAATGGGCACAAAATAAATGACAGTGCCTGAACATTAAAAAAGAAATATTAGACGCAAAATAAATAACAGTGCCTTTCTTACTCCAAAATATTATACTTATACATTATAAACAAACTTGTTATCTATTGGTAATCATTTATTCAAATGTTCAATGAAAATAAAAATTAAATTGTTTACTTTAATTAGTTTAAAGTCAAGAACATTAAAAAAAAAACGATGGGCTCAAAATAAACAACAATGACTTTCTTACCCCAAAATATTATACTCATACATTATAAAAAAAATATAATAATTATTAGTAATTACTTATTCAAATATTTAATTAAAATAAAACTTGTTTAATTAGTTTAACGTTAAGAACATTAAAAAAGAAATGATTGGGCGCAAAATAAACGACAGTGCCTTTCTCACCCCAAAATATTATACTCATACATTACGAACAAAATATAATAATTATTAGTAATTATTTATTCAAATATTTAAATAAAATAAAACTTTAATTGTTCACTTTAATTAGTTTAAAGTCTAACATTAAAAAAGAAATAATGTGGCGCAAAATAAACGACATCGCCTTTCTTACCCAAAATATTATACACACATATTATAAATAAAATTGTTATTCATTAGTAATCATTTATTCAGATATTCAATTAAAAAAATTTTAAATTTTTTACTTTAATTAGTTTAAAGTCAAGAACATTAAAAAAAATAATAGGGCGCCAAATAAACGATAGTACCTTTCTTACCCAAAATATTATACTCATAGATTATGAACAAAATATAATAATTATTAGTAATTATTTATTCAAATATTTAATTAAAATAAAACTTTAATTGTTCACTTTAATTAGTTTAAAGCCTAACATTAAAAAAGAAATAATGTAGCGCAAAATAAACGACAGCGCCTTTCTTATCCTAAAATATTATACTCATATATTATAAAAAACTTGTTATTCATTAGTAATCATTTATTCAAATATTCAATTAAAATAAAATTTTAATTATTCACTTTAATTAGTTTAAAGTCAATAACATAAAAAAAAATAATGTGGCGCAAAATAAACGACAGTGTCTTTCTTAGCCCAAAATATTATACTCATACACTATAAACAAAATTGTTATTTATTAGTATTCATTTATTTAAATATTCAATTAAAATAAAATTTTAATTGTTCACTTTAATTAGTTTAAAGTGAAGAACATAAAAAAAAGAAACAATAGGGCGCAAAATAAACGATAGTGCCTAAACATTAAAAAAGAAATGATGGGCGCAAAATAAATAACAATGCCTTTCTTACCCCAACATATTATACATACAAATAATGAACAAACTTGTTATCTATTGTTAATCATTTATTCAAATGTTCAATTAAAATAAAACTTTAATTGTTCACTTTAATTGGTTTAAAATCAGGAACATTAAAAAAGAAACGATTAGGCGCAAAATAAACGACAGTGCCTTTCTTACCTCAAAATAATATACTCATACATTATAAACCAAATTGTTATTCATTAGTAGTCATTTATTCAAATATTCAATTAAAATAAATGACAATGCCTTGCTTTTCCCAAAATATTATACTTATATTATAAACAAACTTGTTATCTATTAGAAATCATTTATTTAAATGTTCAATTAAAATAAAACTTTAATTGTTAAATTTAATTAGTTTAAAGTAAAAAACATTAAAAAATAAAAAACGATGAGGCGCAAAATAAACGACATATTATACTCAAATATTATAAAAAAAATTATTATTCATTAGTAATCATTCATTCCAATATTCAATTAAAATAAAAGTTTAGTTGTTTACTTTAATTAGTTTAACGCCAAGAACATCAAAAAAAGAAACAATTGGCACAAAATAAATAACAGTGCCTGAACATTAAAAAAGAAATATTAGACGCAAAATAAATAACAGTACCTTTTTTACTCCAAAATATTATACTTATATATTATAAACAAACTTGTTATCTATTGGTAATCATTTATTCAAATGTTCAATGAAAATAAAACATAAATTGTTTACTTTAATTAGTTTAAAGTCAAGAATATTAAAAAAGAAACGATGTGGCTCAAAATAAATAACAGTGACTTTCTTACCCAAAATATTATTTAATTTATTCAAATATTTAATCAAAATAAAACTTATTTATTTTGTTTAACGTTAAGAACATTAGAAAAGAAACGATTGGGTGCAAAATAAACGACAGTGCCTTTTTTACCCCAAAATATTATACTCATACATTATGAACAAAATATAATAATTATTAGTAATTATTTATTCAAATATTTAAATAAAATAAAACTTTAATTGTTCACTCGAATTAGTTTAAAGTCTAACATTAAAAAAGAAATAATGTGGCGCAAAATAAATGACATCGCCTTTCTTACCCCAAAATATTATACTCATATATTATAAACAAAATTGTTATTCATTAGTAATCATTTATTCAGATATTTAATTAAAATAAAATTTAAATTGTTTACTTTAATTAGTTTAAAGTCAAGAACATTAAAAAAAAAAAATAGGACGCCAAATAAACGACAGTGCCTAAACATTAAAAAAGAAATGATGGGCGCAAAATAAATAACAATACCTTTATTACCCCAAAATATTATACATATATATAATAAACAAACTTGTTATCTATTGGTAATCATTTATTCAAATGTTCAATTAAAATAAAACTTTAATTGTTCACTTTAATTAGTTTAAAATCTTGAACATTAAAAAAGAAACGATTAGGTGTAAAATAAACGACAGTGCCTTTCTTACCCTAAAATAATATACTCATACATTATAAATAAAATTGTTATTTATTAGTAGTAATTTATTCAAATATTCAATTAAAATAAATGACAGTGCCTTGCTTATCCTAAAATATTATACTTATACATTATAAGCAAACTTGTTATCTATTAGAAATCAATTATTTAAATGTTCAATTAAAATAAAACTTTAATTGTTGACTTTAATTAGTTTAAAGTCAAAAATAATAAAAAAGAAACGATGAGACGCAAAATAAACAACATATTATACTCAAACATTACAAAAAAAATTGTTATTCATTAGTAATCATTTATTCAAATATTCAATTAAAATAAAACTTTAATTGTTTACTTTAATTAGTTTAAAGCCAAGAACATCAAAAAAAGAAACAATGGGCACAAAATAAATGACAGCGCCTGAACATTAAAAAAGAAATATTAGAAGCAAAATAAATAATTGATATGGATCCAATAGGGCAAATTCCTAACAATAGTGTGGAGCAAACTTATGTCATTCAAATGGATCTAAAAGGAGTTCAAAATCATATTCATATGATCCATATATATTTGGGGCGTGCTTCAACTCATATGGGACAGATTTGGTGCAACACTTGCAATCATAGGCTTAGGGAGTTTAATCAAACCTATGGGCTAAAACTACACCAAGGGAAGCCTAAAGTGAAGATCAAGTAAGGCTTTTGTGAAGATTCAGCTTTGTTATGATGGGCTTGCTATATTTTTATTATTTAAACACTTGTTTTATTTTAGCTTTGTTTGGGTTTGTATTCTAGCCTTACTTTATCTTTTAAGTTTTAGAGTGTTGGGCTTATGTTTTAATACTTGTGTGTTATTTTAGTGTGTGATTGGGCTTGGGCCTTATGTGTTTAAGTCAGGCTTAAGAAAAGTGTCTTAGGATTTTATTTGTTTTCTCCTTACTATATAAGGATTAGAAACACTTGTAAGAAGGAGCTTTGAATCAAAATTATCAGAATTATTTTCATGCCTTTGGCGTGTATTGCTTTGAGTGAGAGTGAGGATTTGCTTTCATCAATTGCACCAGGAATCTTGGCTAACTTATCAACTATTCGTTGTGGCGTTTGTCGGATTCTCATCTAAATCCTTCGATCATTGGTGTTTTAACTTCTCTAAGTGTGGGGTGCCATAAGAGGTGGGTTTATTAGATCTTTGGATTCCATATCTACTTGTGCGTGTGGGTTTGAGGCTTGTGCCATAGGGTTCTGCGTCAATAATAGTGTCTTTCTTACTCCAAAATATTATACTTATATATTATAAACAAACTTGTTATCTATTGGTAATCATTTATTCAAATGTTCAATGAAAATAAAACTTAAATTGTTTACTTTAATTAGTTTAAAGTCAAGAACGTTAAAAAAGAAACGATGGGCTCAAAATAAACAAAAGTGACTTTCTTACCCCAAAATATTATACTCATACATTATAAAAAAAATATAATAATTATTAAGAATTATTTATTCAAATATTTAATTAAAATAAAACTTTTTTAATTAGTTTAACGTTAAGAACATTAAAAAAGAAACGATTGGGCGCAAAATAAACGATAGTGCCTTTCTTACCCCAAAATATTATACTCATAGATTATGAATAAAATATAATAATTATTAGTAATTATTATTCAAATACTTAAAAAAAATAAAACCTTAATAAAATTTAAATTGTTTACTTTAATTAATTTAAAGTCAAGAGCATTAAAAAAAAAAAATAGGGCGCCCAATAAACGACAGTGCCTAAACATTAAAAAAGAAATGATTGGCGCAAAATAAATAACAATACCTTTCTTACCCCAAAATATTATACATATACATAATAAACAAACTTGTTATCTATTGGTAATCATTTATTCAAATGTTCAATTAAAATAAAACTTTAACTGTTTACTTTATATAGTTTAAAATCATGAACATTAAAAAAGAAATGATTAGGCGCAAAATAAACGATAGTGCCTTGCTTATCCTAAAATATTATACTTATACATTATAAACAAACTTGTTATCTATTGGTAATCATTTATTCAAATGTTCAATGAAAATAAAACTTAAATTGTTTACTTTAATTAGTTTAAAGTCAAGAAAATTAAAAAAGAAACGATGGGCTCAAAATAAAAAACAGTGACTTTCTTATCCCAAAATATTATACTCATACATTATAAAAAAATATAATAATTATTAAGAATTATTTATTCAAATATTTAAATAAAATAAAACTTTTTTAATTAGTTTAACGTTAAGAACATTAAAAAAGACACAATTGGGCGCAAAATAAACGATAGTGCCTTTCTTACCGCAAAATATTATACATATAAATTATGAATAAAATATAATAATTATTAGTAATTATTATTCAAATACTTAAAAAAAATAAAACCTTAATTGTCCACTTTAATTAGTTTAAAGTCTAACATTAAAAAAGAAATAATGTGGCGCAAAATAAACGACATCGCCATTCTTACCCCAAAATATTATACTCATATATTATAAACAAAATTGTTATTCATTAGTAATCATTTATTCAGATATTTAATTAAAATAAAATTTAAATTTTTTTACTTTAATTAGTTTAAAGTAAAGAAAATTAAAAAAAAAATAATAGGGCGCCAAATAAACGACAGTGCCTTTCTTACCCCAAAATATTATACTCATAGATTGTGAACAAAATATAATAATTATTAGTAATTATTTATTCAAATATTTAATTAAAATAAAACTTTAATTGTTCACTTTAATTAGTTTAAAGCCTAACATTAAAAAAGAAATAATGTGGCGCAAAATAAATGACAGCGCCTTTCTTACTCTAAAATATTATACTCAAATATTATAAAAAAATTGTTATTCAGTAGTAATCATTTATTCAAATATTCAATTAAAATAAAATTTTAATTGTTCACTTTAATTAGTTTAAAGTCAATAACATTAAAAAAGAAATAATGTGGCGCAAAATAAACAACAGTGTCTTTCTTACCCTAAAATATTATACTCATACACTATAAACAAAATTGTTATCTATTGGTAATAATTTATTCAAATGTTCAATTAAAATAAAATTTTAATAAGTTTAAAATCAGGAACATTAAAAAAGAAACTATTAGGCGCACAATAAAGGACAGTGCATTTCTTACCCCAAAATAATATACTCATACATTATAAACAAAATTGTTATTCATTAGTAGTAATTTATTCAAATATTCAATTAAAATAAAAGATAGTGCCTTGCTTATCCTAAAATATTATACTTATACTTTATAAATAAACTTGTTATCTATTAGAAATCAATTATTTAAATGTTCAATTAAAAAAAACTTTAATTGTTGACTTTAATTAGTTTAAAGTCAAAAACATTAAAAAAGAAATGATGAGACGCAAAATAAACAATATATTATACTCAAACATTACAAAAAAAATTGTTATTCATTAGTAATCATTTATTTAAATATGTAATTAAAATAAATTTTAATTATTTACTTTAATTAGTTTAAAGCCAAGAACATCAAAAAAAGAAACAATGGGCACAAAATAGATGAAAGTGCCTGAACATTAAAAAAGAAGTATTAGACGCAAAATAAATAACAGTGCCTTTCTTACTCCAAAATATTATACTTATACATTATAAACAAACTTGTTATCTATTGGTAATTATTTATTCAAATGTTCAATGAAAATAAAACTTAAATTGTTTACTTTAATTAGTTTAAAGTCAAGAACACGATGGACTCAAAATAAACAACAGTGACTTTCTTACCCCAAAATATTATACTCATACATTATCAAAAAAATATAATAATTATTAGTAATTATTTATTCAAATATTTAATTAAAATAAAACTTGTTTAATTCGTTAAACGTTAAGAACATTAAAAAAGAAACGATTGGGAGCAAAATAAACGATAGTGCCTTTCTTACCCCAAAATATTATACTCTTACATTATGAATAAATTCAAATATTTAAATAAAATAAAACTTTAATTGTTCACTTTAATTAGTTTAAAGTCTAATATTAAAAAAGAAATAATGTGGCGCAAAATAAAAGACATCGCTTTTCTTACCCCAAAATATTATACTCATATATTATAAACAAAATTGTTATTCATTAGTAATCATTTATTCAGATATTTAATTAAAATAAAATTTAAATTTTTTACTTTAATTAGTTTAATTCCAGAACATTAAAAAAAAATAATAGGGCGCCAAATAAATGATAGTGCCTTTCTTACCCCAAAATATTATACTCATAGATTGTGAACAAAATATAATAATTATTAGTAATTATTTATTCAAATATTTAATTAAAATAAAACTTTAATTGTTTACTTTAATTAGTTTAAAGCCTAACATTAAAAAAGAAATAATGTGGCGCAAAATAAACGACAACGCCTTTCTTACCCCAAAATATTATACTCATATATTATAAAAAAATTGTTATTCATTAGTAATCATTTATTCAAATATTCAATTAAAATAAAATTTTAATTGTTCACTTTAATTAATTTAAAGTCAATAACATTAAAAAAGAAATAATGTGGCGCAAAATAAACGACAGTGTCTTTGTTACCCCAAAATATTATACTCATACACTATAAACAAAATTGTTATCTATTGGTAATCATTTATTCAAATGTTTAATTAAAATAAAATTTTAATTAGTTTAAAATCAGGAACATTAAAAAAGAAACTATTAGGCGCACAATAAATGACAATACCTTTCTTACCCCAAAACAAAATACTCATATATTATAAACAAAATTGTTATTCATTAGTAGTTATTTATTCAAATATTCAATTAAAATAAAATAGAGTGCCTTGCTTATCCTAAAATATTACACTTATACTTTATAAACAAACTTGTTATCTATTAGAAATCAATTATTTAAATGTTCAATTAAAATAAAATTTTAATTGTTGACTTTAATTAGTTTAAAGTCAAAAACATTAAAAAAGAAACGATGAGACACAAAATAAACGACATATTATACTCAAATATTACAAAAAAAATTGTTATTCATTAGTAATCATTTATTCAAATATTTAATTAAAATAAAAGTTTAATTGTTTACTTTAATTAGTTTAAAGTCAAGAACAACAAAAAAAGAAACAATGGGCACAAAATAAATGAAAGTGCCTGAATATTAAAAAAGAAATATTAGACGTAAAATAAATAACAGTGCCTTTCTTACTCCAAAATATTATACTTATACATTATAAACAAACTTGTTATCTATTGGTAATCATTTATTCAAATGTTCAATGAAAATAAAACTTAAATTGTTTACTTTAATTAGTTTAAAGTCAAGAACATTAAAAAAGAAACGATGGGCTCATAATAAACAACAGTAACTTTCTTACCCCAAAATATTATACTCATACATTATAAAAAAATATAATAATTATTAAGAATTATTTATTCAAATATTTATTTAAAATAAAACTTTTTTAATTAGTTTAACGTTAAGAACATTAAAAAAGAAACGATTGGGCGCAAAATAAACGATAGTTCCTTTCTTACCCAAAAATATTATACATATACATTATGAATAAAATGTAATAATTATTAGTAATTGTTATTCAAATATTTAAACAAAATAAGACTTTAATTGTTCAGTTTAATTAGTTTAAAGTCTAAAATTAAAAAAAAATAATGTGGCGCAAAATAAACGGCATCGCCTTTCTTACCCCAAAATATTATACTCATATAGTATAAATAAAATTGTTATTCATTAGTAATCATTTATTCAGATATTCAATTAAAATAAAATTTAAATTTTTTACTTTAATTAGTTTAAAGTCAAGAACATTAAAAAAAAAAAAAAGGGCGCCAAATAAACGATAGTGCCTTTCTTACCCCAAAATATTATACTCATAGATTGTGAACAAAATATAATAATTATTAGTAATTATTTATTCAAATATTTAGTTAAAATAAAACTTTAATTATTCACTTTAATTAGTTTAAAGCCTAATATTAAAAAAGAAATAATGTGCCGCAAAATAAACGACAACGCCTTTTTTACCCTAAAATATTATACCTATATATTATTAAAAAATTATTATTCATTAGTAATCATTTATTCAAATATTCAATTAAAATAAAATTTTAATTCTTCACTTTAATTAATTTAAAGTCAATAACATTAAAAAACAAATAATGTGGCGCAAAATAAACGACAGTGTCTTTGTTACCCCAAAATATTATACTCATACACTATAAACAAAATTGTTATCTATTGCTAATCATTTATTCAAATGTTCAATGAAAATAAAATTTTAATTAGTTTAAAATCTGGAACATTAAAAAATAAACTATTAGGCGCACAATAAACGACAGTGCATTTCTTACCGAAAATAATATACTCATACATTATAAACAAAATTATTTTTAAATAGTAGTAATTTATTCAAATGTTCAATTAAAATAAAAGACAGTGCCTTACTTATCCTAAAATATTATACTTATACTTTATAAACAAACTTGTTATCTATTAGTAATCAATTATTTAAATGTTCAATAAAAATAAAATTTTAATTGTTGACTTTAATTAGTTTAAAGTCAAAAACATTAAAAAAGAAACGATTAGACGCAAAATAAACGACATATTATACTCAAACATTACAAAAAAAATTGTTATTCATTAGTAATCATTTATTCAAATATTCACTTAAAATAAAATTTTAATTGGTCACTTTAATTAATTTAAAGTCAATAACATTAAAAAAGAAATAATGTGGCGCAAAATAAACGACAGTGTCTTTGTTACCCCAAAATATTATACTCATACACTATAAACAAAATTGTTATCTATTGGTAATCATTTATTCAAATGTTTAATTAAAATAAAATTTTAATTAGTTTAAAATCAGGAACATTAAAAAAGAAACTATTAGGCGCACAATAAATGACAATGCCTTTCTTACCCCAAAACAAAATACTCATATATTATAAACAAAATTGTTATTCATTAGTAGTTATTTATTCAAATATTCAATTAAAATAAAATAGAGTGCCTTGCTTATCCTAAAATACTACACTTATACTTTATAAACAAACTTGTTATCTATTAGAAATCAATTATTTAAATGTTCAATTAAAATAAAATTTTAATTGTTGACTTTAATTAGTTTAAAGTCAAAAACATTAAAAAAGAAAAGATGAGACACAAAATAAACGACATATTATACTCAAATATTACAAAAAAAATTGTTATTCATTAGTAATCATTTATTCAAATATTTAATTAAAATAAAAGTTTAATTGTTTACTTTAATTAGTTTAAAGTCAAGAACATCAAAAAAAGAAACAATGGGCACAAAATAAATGAAAGTGCCTGAATATTAAAAAAAAAATATTAGACGTAAAATAAATAACAGTGCCTTTCTTACTCCAAAATATTATACTTATACATTATAAACAAACTTGTTATCTATTGGTAATCATTTATTCAAATATTCAATGAAAATAAAACTTAAATTGGTTACTTTAATTAGTTTAAAGTCAAGAACATTAAAAAAGAAAAGATGGGCTCATAATAAACAACAATAACTTTCTTACCCCAAAATATTATACTCATACATTATAAAAACATATAATAATTATTAAGAATTATTTATTCAAATATTTAATTAAAATAAAACTTTTTTAATTAGTTTAACGTTAAGAACATTAAAAAAGAAACGATTGGGCGCAAAATAAACGATAGTTCCTTTCTTACCCCAAAATATTATACATATACATTATGAATAAAATGTAATAATTATTAGTAATTATTATTCAAATATTTAAACAAAATAAGACTTTAATTGTTCAGTTTAATTAGTTTAAAGTCTAAAATTAAAAAAAAATAATGTGGCGCAAAATAAACGGCATCGCCTTTCTTACCCCAAAATATTATACTCATATATTATAAATAAAATTGTTATTCATTAGTAATCATTTATTCAGATATTCAATTAAAAGAAAATTTAAATTTTTTACTTTAATTAGTTTAAAGTCAAGAACATTAAAAAAAAAAAAAGGGCGCCAAATAAACGATAGTGCCTTTCTTACTTCAAAATATTATACTCATAGATTGTGAACAAAATATAATAATTATTAGTAATTATTTATTCAAATATTTAGTTAAAATAAAACTTTAATTATTCACTTTAATTAGTTTAAAGTCTATCATTAAAAAAGAAATAATATGCCGCAAAATAAACGACAGCGCCTTTTTTACCCTAAAATATTATACCTATATATTATTAAAAAATTATTATTCATTAGTAATCATTTATTCAAATATTCAATTAAAATAAAATTTTAATTCTTCACTTTAATTAATTTAAAGTCAATAACATTAAAAAACAAATAATGTGGCGCAAAATAAACGACAGTGTCTTTGTTACCCAAAATATTATACTCATACACTATAAACAAAATTGTTATCTATTGCTAATCATTTATTCAAATGTTCAATGAAAATAAAATTTTAATTAGTTTAAAATCTGGAACATTAAAAAATAAACTATTAGGCGCACAATAAACGACAGTGCATTTCTTACCCAAAATAATATACTCATACATTACAAACAAAATTATTATTAAATAGTAGTAATTTATTCAAATGTTCAATTAAAATAAAAGACAGTGCCTTACTTATCCTAAAATATTATATTTATACTTTATAAACAAACTTGTTATCTATTAGTAATCAATTATTTAAATGTTCAATAAAAATAAAATTTTAATGGTTGACTTTAATTAGTTTAAAGTCAAAAACATTAAAAAAGAAACGATTAGACGCAAAATAAACGACATATTATACTCAAACATTACAAAAAAAATTGTTATTCATTAGTAATCATTTATTCAAATAGTCAATTAAAATAAAAGTTTAATTGTTTACTTTAATTAGTTTAAAGCCAAGAACATCAAAAAAAAAACAATGGGCACAAAATAAATTAAAGTGCCTTTCTTACTCCAAAATATTATACTTATACATTATAAAAAACTTGTTTTCTATTGGTAATTATTTATTCAAATGTTCAATGAAAATAAAACTTAAATTGTTTACTTTAATTAGTTTAAAGTCAAGAACATTAAAAAAGAAACGATGGACTCAAAATAAACAACAGTGACTTTCTTACCGCAAAATATTATACTCATACATTATCAAAAAAATATAATAAATATTAATAATTATTTATTCAAATATTTAATTAAAATAAAACTTGTTTAATTAGTTTAACGTTAAGAACATTAAAAAAGAAACGATTGGGCGCAAAATAAACGATAGTGCCTTTCTTACCCCAAAATATTATACATATACATTATGAATAAAATATAATAATTATTAGTAATTGTTATTCAAATACTTAAATAAAATAAAACTTTAATTGTTCACTTTAATTAGTTTAAAGTCTAACATTAAAAACGAAATAATGTGGCGCAAAATAAACGACATCGCCTTTCTTACCCCAAAATATTATACTCATATATTATAAACAAAATTGTTATTGATTAGTAATCATTTATTCAGATATTTAATTAAAATAAAATTTAAATTTTTTTACTTTAATTAGTTTAAAGTCAAGAAAATTAAAAAAAAAAATAGGGCGCTAAATAAACGACAGTGCCTTTCTTACCCCAAAATATTATACTCATAGATTGTGAACAAAATATAATAATTATTAGTAATTATTTATTCAAATATTTAATTAAAATAAAACTTTAATTGTTCACATTAATTAGTTTAAAACCTAAAATTAAAAAAGAAATAATGTGGCGCAAAATAAACGACATCACCTTTCTTACCCCAAAATATTATACTCATATATTATAAACAAAATTGTTATTCATTAGTATTCATTTATTCAGATATTCAATTAAAATAAAATTTTAATTGTTTACTTTAATTAGTTTAAAGCCAAGAACATCAAAAAAAGAAACAATGGACACAAAATAAATTAAAGTGCCTGAACATTAAAAAAATAAATATTAGATGCAAAATAAATAACAGTGACTTTCTTACTCCAAAATATTATACTTATACATTATAAACAAACTTGTTATCTATCAGTAAACATTTATTCAAATGTTCAATGAAAATAAAACTTAAATTGTTTACTTTAATTAGTTTAAAGTCAAGAACATTAAAAAAGAAACGATGGACTCAAAATAAACAACAGTGACTTTCTTACCGCAAAATATTATACTCATACATTACCAAAAAAAATAATAATTATTAATAATTAATTATTCAAATATTTAATTAAAATAAAACTTGTTTAATTAGTTTAACGTTAAGAACATTAAAAAAGAAACGATTGGGCGCAAAATAAACGATAGTGCCTTTCTTACCGCAAAATATTATACATATACATTATGAATAAAATATAATAATTATTAGTAATTATTATTCAAATATTTAAATAAAATAAAACTTTAATTGTTCACTTTAATTAGTTTAAAGTCTAACATTAAAAAAGAAATAATGTGGCGCAAAATAAACGACATCGCCTTTCTTACCCCAAAATATTATACTCATATATTATAAACAAAATTGTTATTCATTACTAATCATTTATTCAGATATTTAATTAAAATAAAATTTAAATTTTTTAATTTAATTAGTTTAAAGTCAAGAAAATTAAAAAAAAAAATAGGGCGCTAAATAAACGACAGTGCCTTTCTTACCCCAAAATATTATACTCATAGATTGTGAACAAAATATAATAATTATTAGTAATTATTTATTCAAATATTTAATTAAAATAAAACTTTAATTGTTCACATTAATTAGTTTAAAACCTAACATTAAAAAAGAAATAATGTGGCGCAAAATAAACGACATCACCTTTCTTACCCCAAAATATTATACTCATATATTATAAACAAAATTGTTATTCATTAGTATTCATTTATTCAGATATTCAATTAAAATAAAATTTTAATTGTTTACTTTAATTAGTTTAAAGCCAAGAACATCAAAAAAAGAAACAATGGACACAAAATAAATTAAAGTGCCTGAACATTAAAAAAATAAATATTAGATGCAAAATAAATAACAGTGACTTTCTTACTCCAAAATATTATACTTATACATTATAAACAAACTTGTTATCTATCAGTAAACATTTATTCAAATGTTCAATGAAAATAAAACTTAAATTGTTTACTTTAATTAGTTTAAAGTCAAGAACATTAAAAAAGAAACGATGGACTCAAAATAAACAACAGTGACTTTCTTACTGCAAAATATTATACTCATACATTACCAAAAAAAATAATAATTATTAATAATTAATTATTCAAATATTTAATTAAAATAAAACTTGTTTAATTAGTTTAACGTTAAGAACATTAAAAAAGAAACGATTGGGCGCAAAATAAACGATAGTGCCTTTCTTACCGCAAAATATTATACATATACATTATGAATAAAATATAATAATTATTAGTAATTATTATTCAAATATTTAAATAAAATAAAACTTTAATTGTTCACTTTAATTAGTTTAAAGTCTAACATTAAAAAAGAAATAATGTGGCGCAAAATAAACGACATCGCCTTTCTTACCCCAAAATATTATACTCATATATTATAAACAAAATTGTTATTCATTACTAATCATTTATTCAGATATTTAATTAAAATAAAATTTAAAATTTTTAATTTAATTAGTTTAAAGTCAAGAAAATTAAAAAAAAAAATAGGGCGCTAAATAAACGACAGTGCCTTTCTTACCCCAAAATATTATACTCATAGATTGTGAACAAAATATAATAATTATTAGTAATTATTTATTCAAATATTTAATTAAAATAAAACTTTAATTGTTCACATTAATTAGTTTAAAACCTAACATTAAAAAAGAAATAATGTGGCGCAAAATAAACGACATCACCTTTCTTACCCCAAAATATTATACTCATATATTATAAACAAAATTGTTATTCATTAGTATTCATTTATTCAGATATTCAATTAAAATAAAATTTTAATTGTTTACTTTAATTAGTTTAAAGCCAAGAACATCAAAAAAAGAAACAATGGACACAAAATAAATTAAAGTGCCTGAACATTAAAAAAATAAATATTAGATGCAAAATAAATAACAGTGACTTTCTTACTCCAAAATATTATACTTATACATTATAAACAAACTTGTTATCTATCAGTAAACATTTATTCAAATGTTCAATGAAAATAAAACTTAAATTGTTTACTTTAATTAGTTTAAAGTCAAGAACATTAAAAAAGAAACGATGGACTCAAAATAAACAACAGTGACTTTCTTACCGCAAAATATTATACTCATACATTACCAAAAAAATAATAATTATTAATAATTAATTATTCAAATATTTAATTAAAATAAAACTTGTTTAATTAGTTTAACGTTAAGAACATTAAAAAAGAAACGATTGGGCGCAAAATAAACGATAGTGCCTTTCTTACCGCAAAATATTATACATATACATTATGAATAAAATATAATAATTATTAGTAATTATTATTCAAATATTTAAATAAAATAAAACTTTAATTGTTCACTTTAATTAGTTTAAAGTCTAACATTAAAAAAGAAATAATGTGGCGCAAAATAAACGACATCGCCTTTCTTACCCCAAAATATTATACTCATATATTATAAACAAAATTGTTATTCATTACTAATCATTTATTCAGATATTTAATTAAAATAAAATTTAAATTTTTTAATTTAATTAGTTTAAAGTCAAGAAAATTAAAAAAAAAATAGGGCGCTAAATAAACGACAGTGCCTTTCTTACCCCAAAATATTATACTCATAGATTGTGAACAAAATATAATAATTATTAGTAATTATTTATTCAAATATTTAATTAAAATAAAACTTTAATTGTTCACATTAATTAGTTTAAAACCTAACATTAAAAAAGAAATAATGTGGCGCAAAATAAACGACATCACCTTTCTTACCCCAAAATATTATACTCATATATTATAAACAAAATTGTTATTCATTAGTATTCATTTATTCAGATATTCAATTAAAATAAAATTTTAATTGTTTACTTTAATTAGTTTAAAGCCAAGAACATCAAAAAAAGAAACAATGGACACAAAATAAATTAAAGTGCCTGAACATTAAAAAAATAAATATTAGATGCAAAATAAATAACAGTGACTTTCTTACTCCAAAATATTATACTTATACATTATAAACAAACTTGTTATCTATCAGTAAACATTTATTCAAATGTTCAATGAAAATAAAACTTAAATTGTTTACTTTAATTAGTTTAAAGTCAAGAACATTAAAAAAGAAACGATGGACTCAAAATAAACAACAGTGACTTTCTTACTGCAAAATATTATACTCATACATTACCAAAAAAAATAATAATTATTAATAATTAATTATTCAAATATTTAATTAAAATAAAACTTGTTTAATTAGTTTAACGTTAAGAACATTAAAAAAGAAACGATTGGGCGCAAAATAAACGATAGTGCCTTTCTTACCGCAAAATATTATACATATACATTATGAATAAAATATAATAATTATTAGTAATTATTATTCAAATATTTAAATAAAATAAAACTTTAATTGTTCACTTTAATTAGTTTAAAGTCTAACATTAAAAAAGAAATAATGTGGCGCAAAATAAACGACATCGCCTTTCTTACCCCAAAATATTATACTCATATATTATAAACAAAATTGTTATTCATTACTAATCATTTATTCAGATATTTAATTAAAATAAAATTTAAAATTTTTAATTTAATTAGTTTAAAGTCAAGAAAATTAAAAAAAAAAATAGGGCGCTAAATAAACGACAGTGCCTTTCTTACCCCAAAATATTATACTCATAGATTGTGAACAAAATATAATAATTATTAGTAATTATTTATTCAAATATTTAATTAAAATAAAACTTTAATTGTTCACATTAATTAGTTTAAAACCTAACATTAAAAAAGAAATAATGTGGCGCAAAATAAACGACATCACCTTTCTTACCCCAAAATATTATACTCATATATTATAAACAAAATTGTTATTCATTAGTATTCATTTATTCAGATATTCAATTAAAATAAAATTTTAATTGTTTACTTTAATTAGTTTAAAGCCAAGAACATCAAAAAAAGAAACAATGGACACAAAATAAATTAAAGTGCCTGAACATTAAAAAAATAAATATTAGATGCAAAATAAATAACAGTGACTTTCTTACTCCAAAATATTATACTTATACATTATAAACAAACTTGTTATCTATCAGTAAACATTTATTCAAATGTTCAATGAAAATAAAACTTAAATTGTTTACTTTAATTAGTTTAAAGTCAAGAACATTAAAAAAGAAACGATGGACTCAAAATAAACAACAGTGACTTTCTTACCGCAAAATATTATACTCATACATTACCAAAAAAAATAATAATTATTAATAATTAATTATTCAAATATTTAATTAAAATAAAACTTGTTTAATTAGTTTAACGTTAAGAACATTAAAAAAGAAACGATTGGGCGCAAAATAAACGATAGTGCCTTTCTTACCGCAAAATATTATACATATACATTATGAATAAAATATAATAATTATTAGTAATTATTATTCAAATATTTAAATAAAATAAAACTTTAATTGTTCACTTTAATTAGTTTAAAGTCTAACATTAAAAAAGAAATAATGTGGCGCAAAATAAACGACATCGCCTTTCTTACCCCAAAATATTATACTCATATATTATAAACAAAATTGTTATTGATTAGTAATCATTTATTCAGATATTTAATTAAAATAAAATTTAAATTTTTTACTTTAATTAGTTTAAAGTCAAGAAAATTAAAAAAAAAAAGGCGCTAAATAAATGACAGTGCCTTTCTTACCCCAAAATATTATACTCATAGATTGTGAACAAAATATAATAATTATTAGTAATTATTTATTCAAATATTTAATTAAAATAAAACTTTAATTGTTCACATTAATTAGTTTAAAACCTAACATTAAAAAAGAAATAATGTGGCGCAAAATAAACGACATCACCTTTCTTACCCCAAAATATTATACTCATATATTATAAACAAAATTGTTATTCATTAGTATTCATTTATTCAGATATTCAATTAAAATAAAATTTTAATTGTTTACTTTAATTAGTTTAAAGCCAAGAACATCAAAAAAAGAAACAATGGACACAAAATAAATTAAAGTGCCTGAACATTAAAAAAATAAATATTAGATGCAAAATAAATAACAGTGACTTTTTTACTCCAAAATATTATACTTATACATTATAAACAAACTTGTTATCTATCAGTAAACATTTATTCAAATGTTCAATGAAAATAAAACTTAAATTGTTTACTTTAATTAGTTTAAAGTCAAGAACATTAAAAAAGAAACGATGGACTCAAAATAAACAACAGTGACTTTCTTACCGCAAAATATTATACTCATACATTACCAAAAAAATAATAATTATTAATAATTAATTATTCAAATATTTAATTAAAATAAAACTTGTTTAATTAGTTTAAGGTTAAGAACATTAAAAAAGAAACGATTGGGCGCAAAATAAACGATAGTGCCTTTCTTACCGCAAAATATTATACATATACATTATGAATAAAATATAATAATTATTAGTAATTATTATTCAAATATTTAAATAAAATAAAACTTTAATTGTTCACTTTAATTAGTTTAAAGTCTAACATTAAAAAAGAAATAATGTGGCGCAAAATAAACGACATCGCCTTTCTTACCCCAAAATATTATACTCATATATTATAAACAAAATTGTTATTGATTAGTAATCATTTATTCAGATATTTAATTAAAATAAAATTTAAATTTTTTTACTTTAATTAGTTTAAAGTCAAGAAAATTAAAAAAAAAGGCGCTAAATAAACGACAGTGCCTTTCTTACCCCAAAATATTATACTCATAGATTGTGAACAAAATATAATAATTATTAGTAATTATTTATTCAAATATTTAATTAAAATAAAACTTTAATTGTTCACTTTAATTAGTTTAAAACCTAACATTAAAAAAGAAATAATGTGGCGCAAAATAAACGACATCACCTTTCTTACCCCAAAATATTATACTCATATATTATAAACAAAATTGTTATTCATTAGTATTCATTTATTCAGATATTCAATTAAAATAAAATTTTAATTGTTTACTTTAATTAGTTTAAAGCCAAGAACATCAAAAAAAGAAACAATGGACACAAAATAAATTAAAGTGCCTGAACATTAAAAAAATAAATATTAGATGCAAAATAAATAACAGTGACTTTCTTACTCCAAAATATTATACTTATACATTATAAACAAACTTGTTATCTATCAGTAAACATTTATTCAAATGTTCAATGAAAATAAAACTTAAATTGTTTACTTTAATTAGTTTAAAGTCAAGAACATTAAAAAAGAAACGATGGACTCAAAATAAACAACAGTGACTTTCTTACCGCAAAATATTATACTCATACATTACCAAAAAAAATAATAATTATTAATAATTAATTATTCAAATATTTAATTAAAATAAAACTTGTTTAATTAGTTTAACGTTAAGAACATTAAAAAAGAAACGATTGGGCGCAAAATAAACGATAGTGCCTTTCTTACCGCAAAATATTATACATATACATTATGAATAAAAATAATAATTATTAGTAATTATTATTCAAATATTTAAATAAAATAAAACTTTAATTGTTCACTTTAATTAGTTTAAAGTCTAACATTAAAAAAGAAATAATGTGGCGCAAAATAAACGACATCGCCTTTCTTACCCCAAAATATTATACTCATATATTACAAACAAAATTGTTATTGATTAGTAATCATTTATTCAGATATTTAATTAAAATAAAATTTAAATTTTTTTACTTTAATTAGTTTAAAGTCAAGAAAATTAAAAAAAAAAATAGGGCGCTAAATAAACGACAGTGCCTTTCTTACCCCAAAATATTATACTCATAGATTGTGAACAAAATATAATAATTATTAGTAATTATTTATTCAAATATTTAATTAAAATAAAACTTTAATTGTTCACTTTAGTTAGTTTAAAACCTAACATTAAAAAAGAAATAATGTGGCGCAAAATAAACGACATCACCTTTCTTACCCCAAAATATTATACTCATATATTATAAACAAAATTGTTATTCATTAGTATTCATTTATTCAGATATTCAATTAAAATAAAATTTTAATTCTTTACTTTAATTAATTTAAAGCCAAGAACATCAAAAAAAGAAACAATGGACACAAAATAAATTAAAGTGCCTGAACATTAAAAAAATAAATATTAGATGCAAAATAAATAACAGTGACTTTCTTACTCCAAAATATTATACTTATACATTATAAACAAACTTGTTATCTATCAGTAAACATTTATTCAAATGTTCAATGAAAATAAAACTTCAATTGTTTACTTTAATTAGTTTAAAGTCAAGAACATTAAAAAAGAAACGATGGACTCAAAATAAACAACAGTGAATTTCTTACCGCAAAATATTATACTCATACATTACCAAAAAAAATAATAATTATTAATAATTAATTATTCAAATATTTAATTAAAATAAAACTTGTTTAATTAGTTTAACGTTAAGAACATTAAAAAAGAAACGATTGGGAGCAAAATAAACGATAGTGCCTTTCTTACCGCAAAATATTATACATATACATTATGAATAAAATATAATAATTATTAGTAATTATTATTCAAATATTTAAATAAAATAAAACTTTAATTGTTAACTTTAATTAGTTTAAAGTCTAACATTAAAAACGAAATAATGTGGCGCAAAATAAACGACATCGCCTTTCTTACCCCAAAATATTATACTCATATATTATAAACAAAATTGTTATTGATTAGTAATCATTTATTCAGATATTTAATTAAAATAAAATTTAAATTTTTTAATTTAATTAGTTTAAAGTCAAGAAAATTAAAAAAAAAATAGGGCGCTAAATAAACGACAGTGCCTTTCTTACCCCAAAATATTATACTCATAGATTGTGAACAAAATATAATAATTATTAGTAATTATTTATTCAAATATTTAATTAAAATAAAACTTTAATTGTTCACTTTAATTAGTTTAAAACCTAACATTAAAAAAGAATGTGGCGCAAAATAAACGACATCACCTTTCTTACCCCAAAATATTATACTCATATATTATAAACAAAATTGTTATTCATTAGTATTCATTTATTCAGATATTCAATTAAAATAAAATTTTAATTGTTTACTTTAATTAGTTTAAAGCCAAGAACATCAAAAAAAGAAACAATGGACACAAAATAAATTAAAGTGCCTGAACATTAAAAAAATAAATATTAGATGCAAAATAAATAACAGTGACTTTCTTACTCCAAAATATTATACTTATACATTATAAACAAACTTGTTATCTATCAGTAAACATTTATTCAAATGTTCAATGAAAATAAAACTTAAATTGTTTACTTTAATTAGTTTAAAGTCAAGAACATTAAAAAAGAAACGATGGACTCAAAATAAACAACAGTGACTTTCTTACCGCAAAATATTATACTCATACATTACCAAAAAAAATAATAATTATTAATAATTAATTATTCAAATATTTAATTAAAATAAAACATGTTTAATTAGTTTAACGTTAAGAACATTAAAAAAGAAACGATTGGGCGCAAAATAAACGATAGTGCCTTTCTTACCGCAAAATATTATACATATACATTATGAATAAAATATAATAATTATTAGTAATTATTATTCAAATATTTAAATAAAATAAAACTTTAATTGTTCACTTTAATTAGTTTAAAGTCTAACATTAAAAAAGAAATAATGTGGCGCAAAATAAACGACATCGCCTTTCTTACCCCAAAATATTATACTCATATATTATAAACAAAATTGTTATTGATTAGTAATCATTTATTCAGATATTTAATTAAAATAAAATTTAAATTTTTTAATTTAATTAGTTTAAAGTCAAGAAAATTAAAAAAAAAAATAGGGCGCTAAATAAACGACAGTGCCTTTCTTACCCCAAAATATTATACTCATAGATTGTGAACAAAATATAATAATTATTAGTAATTATTTATTCAAATATTTAATTAAAATAAAACTTTAATTGTTCACTTTAATTAGTTTAAAACCTAACATTAAAAAAGAATGTGGCGCAAAATAAACGACATCACCTTTCTTACCCCAAAATATTATACTCATATATTATAAACAAAATTGTTATTCATTAGTATTCATTTATTCAGATATTCAATTAAAATAAAATTTGAATTGTTTACTTTAATTAGTTTAAAGCCAAGAACATCAAAAAAAGAAACAATGGACACAAAATAAATTAAAGTGCCTGAACATTAAAAAAATAAATATTAGATGCAAAATAAATAACAGTGACTTTCTTACTCCAAAATATTATACTTATACATTATAAACAAACTTGTTATCTATCAGTAAACATTTATTCAAATGTTCAATGAAAATAAAACTTAAATTGTTTACTTTAATTAGTTTAAAGTCAAGAACATTAAAAAAGAAACGATGGACTCAAAATAAACAACAGTGACTTTCTTACCGCAAAATATTATACTCATACATTACCAAAAAAAAAATAATTATTAATAATTAATTATTCAAATATTTAATTAAAATAAAACATGTTTAATTAGTTTAACGTTAAGAACATTAAAAAAGAAACGATTGGGCGCAAAATAAACGATAGTGCCTTTCTTACCGCAAAATATTATACATATACATTATGAATAAAATATAATAATTATTAGTAATTATTATTCAAATATTTAAATAAAATAAAACTTTAATTGTTCACTTTAATTAGTTTAAAGTCTAACATTAAAAAAGAAATAATGTGGCGCAAAATAAACGACATCGCCTTTCTTACCCCAAAATATTATACTCATATATTATAAACAAAATTGTTATTGATTAGTAATCATTTATTCAGATATTTAATTAAAATAAAATTTAAATTTTTTAATTTAATTAGTTTAAAGTCAAGAAAATTAAAAAAAAAAATAGGGCGCTAAATAAACGACAGTGCCTTTCTTACCCCAAAATATTATACTCATAGATTGTGAACAAAATATAATAATTATTAGTAATTATTTATTCAAATATTTAATTCAAATAAAACTTTAATTGTTCACTTTAATTAGTTTAAAACCTAACATTAAAAAAGAATGTGGCGCAAAATAAACGACATCACCTTTCTTACCCCAAAATATTATACTCATATATTATAAACAAAATTGTTATTCATTAGTATTCATTTATTCAGATATTCAATTAAAATAAAATTTGAATTGTTTACTTTAATTAGTTTAAAGCCAAGAACATCAAAAAAAGAAACAATGGACACAAAATAAATTAAAGTGCCTGAACATTAAAAAAATAAATATTAGATGCAAAATAAATAACAGTGACTTTCTTACTCCAAAATATTATACTTATACATTATAAACAAACTTGTTATCTATCAGTAAACATTTATTCAAATGTTCAATGAAAATAAAACTTAAATTGTTTACTTTAATTAGTTTAAAGTCAAGAACATTAAAAAAGAAACGATGGACTCAAAATAAACAACAGTGACTTTCTTACCGCAAAATATTATACTCATACATTACCAAAAAAAAAAATAATTATTAATAATTAATTATTCAAATATTTAATTAAAATAAAACTTGTTTAATTAGTTTAACGTTAAGAACATTAAAAAAGAAACGATTGGGAGCAAAATAAACGATAGTGCCTTTCTTACCGCAAAATATTATACATATACATTATGAATAAAATATAATAATTATTAGTAATTATTATTCAAATATTTAAATAAAATAAAACTTTAATTGTTAACTTTAATTAGTTTAAAGTCTAACATTAAAAACGAAATAATGTGGCGCAAAATAAACGACATCGCCTTTCTTACCCCAAAATATTATACTCATATATTATAAACAAAATTGTTATTGATTAGTAATCATTTATTCAGATATTTAATTAAAATAAAATTTAAATTTTTTTACTTTAATTAGTTTAAAGTCAAGAAAATAAAAAAAAAGGGCGCTAAATAAACGACAGTGCCTTTCTTACCCCAAAATATTATACTCATAGATTGTGAACAAAATATAATAATTATTAGTAATTATTTATTCAAATATTTAATTGAAATAAAACTTTAATTGTTCACTTTAATTAGTTTAAAACCTAACATTAAAAAAGAAATAATGTGGCGCAAAATAAACGACATCACCTTTCTTACCCCAAAATATTATACTCATATATTATAAACAAAATTGTTATTCATTAGTATTCATTTATTCAGATATTCAATTAAAATAAAATTTTAATTATTTACTTTAATTAGTTTAAAGCCAAGAACATCAAAAAAAGAAACAATGGACACAAAATAAATTAAAGTGCCTGAACATTAAAAAAATAAATATTAGATGCAAAATAAATAACAGTGACTTTCTTACTCCAAAATATTATACTTATACATTATAAACAAACTTGTTATCTATTGGTAATAATTTATTCAAATGTTCAATGAAAATAAAACTTAAATTGTTTACTTTAATTAGTTTAAAGTCAAGAACAACAGTGACTTTCTTACCCTTAAATATTATACTCATACATTATAAAAAAAATATAATAATTATTAGTAATTATTTATTCAAATATTTAATTAAAATAAAACTTGTTTAATTAGTTTAACGTTAAGAACATTAAAAAAGAAACAATTGGGCGCAAAATAAATTAAAGTGCCTGAACATTAAAAAAATAAATATTAGATGCAAAATAAATAACAGTGTCTTTCTTACTCCAAAATATTATACTTATACATTATAAACAAACTTGTTATCTATCGGTAAACATTTATTCATATGTTCAATGAAAATAAAACTTAAATTGTTTACTTTAATTAGTTTAAAGTCAAGAACATTAAAAAAGAAACGATGGACTCAAAATAAACAACAGTGACTTTCTTACCGCAAAATATTATACTCATACATTACCAAAAAAAAAATAATTATTAATAATTAATTATTCAAATATTTAATTAAAATAAAACTTGTTTAATTAGTTTAACGTTAAGAACATTAAAAAAGAAACGATTGGGCGCAAAATAAACGATAGTGCCTTACTTACCCCAAAATATTATACTCATGCATTATGAATAAAATATAATAATTATTAGTAATTATTATTCAAATATTTAAATAAAATAAAACTTTAATTGTTCAGTTTAATTAGTTTAATGTCTAACATTAAAAAAGAAATAATGTTGCGCAAAATAAACGACATCGCCTTTCTTATCCCAAAATATTATACTCATATATTATAAACAAAATTGTTATTCATTAGTAATCATTTATTCAGATATTCAATTAAAATAAAATTTAAATTTTTTACTTTAATTAGTTTAAAGTCAAGAACATTAAAAAAAAAAAGGGCACAAAATAAACGACAGTGCCTTTCTTACCCCAAAATATTATACTTATAGATTGTGAACAAGATATAATAATTATTAGTAATTATTTATTCAAATATTTAGTTAAAATAAAACTTTAATTGTTCACTTTAATTAGTTTAAAGCCTATCATTAAAAAAGAAATAATGTGGCGCAAAATAAACGACAACGCCTTTCTTACCCTAAAATATTATACCCATATATTATTAAAAAATTATTATTCATTAGTAATCATTTATTCAAATATTCAATTAAAATAAAATTTTAATTCTTCACTTTAATTAATTTAAAGTCAATAACATTAAAAAATAAATAATGTGGCGCAAAATAAACGACAGTGTCTTTGTTACCCCAAAATATTATACTCATACACTCTAAACAAAATTGTTATCTATTGGTAATCATTTATTCAAATGTTCAATGAAAATAAAATTTTAATTAGTTTAAAATCAGGAACATTAAAAAATAAACTATTAGGCGCACAATAAATGACAGTGCCTTTCTTACCCCAAAACAATATACTCATACATTATAAACAAAATTGTTATTAATTAGTAGTAATTTATTCAAATATTAAATTAAAATAAAAGACAGTGCCTTGCTTATCCTAAAATATTATACTTATACTTTATAAACAAAATTGTTATCTATTAGAAATCAATTATTTAAATGTTCAATAAAAATAAAACTTTAATTGTTGACTTTAATTAGTTTAAAGTCAAAAAATTAAAAAAGAAACGATAAGACGCAAAATAAACGACATATTATACTCAAATATTACAAAAAAATTGTTATTCATTAGTAATCATTTATTCAAATATTCAATTAAAATAAAAGTTTAATTGTTTACTTTAATTAGTTTAAAGCCAAGAACATTAAAAAAAGAAACAATGGGCACAAAATAAATGAAAGTGTCTGAACATTAAAAAAGAAATATTAGACTCAAAATAAATAACAGTGCCTTTCTTACTCCAAAATATTATACTTATACATTATAAACAAACTTGTTATCTATTGGTAATCATTTATTCAAATGTTCAATGAAAATAAAACTTAAATTTTTTACTTTAATTAGTTCAAAGTCAAGAACATTAAAAAAGAAACGATGGACTCAAAATAAACAACAGTGACTTTCTTACCGCAAAATATTATACTCATACATTATCAAAAAAATATAATAATTATTAGTAATTTTTTATTCAAATATTTAATTAAAATAAAACTTGTTTAATTAGTTTAACGTTAAGAACATTAAAAAAGAAACGATTTGGCGCAAAATAAACGATAGTGCCTTTCTTACCCCAAAATATTATACATATACATTATGAATAAAATATAATAATTATTAGTAATTATTATTCAAATATTTAAATAAAATAAAACTTTAATTGTTCACTTTAATTAGTTTCAAGTCTAACATTAAAAAAGAAATAATGTGGCGCAAAATAAACGACATCGCCTTTCTTACCCCAAAATATTATACTCATATATTATAAACAAAATTGTTACTCATTAGTAATCATTTATTCAGATATTTAATTAAAATAAAATTTAAATTTTTTTACTTTAATTAGTTTAAAGTCAAGAAAATTAAAAAAAAAATAGGGCGCTAAATAAACGACAGTGCCTTTCTTACCCCAAAATATTATACTCATAGATTGTGAACAAAATATAATAATTATTAGTAATTATTTATTCAAATATTTAATTAAAATAAAACTTTAATTGTTTACTTTAATTAGTTTAAAACCTAACATTAAAAAAGAAATAATGTGGCGCAAAATAAACGACATCACCTTTCTTACCACAAAATATTATACTCATATATTATAAACAAAATTGTTATTCATTAGTATTCATTTATTCAGATATTCAATTAAAATAAAATTTTAATTGTTTACTTTAATTAGTTTAAAGTCAAGAACATCAAAAAAAGAAACAATGGACACAAAATAAATTAAAGTGCCTGAACATTAAAAAAATAAATATTAGATGCAAAATAAATAACAGTGACTTTCTTACTCCAAAATATTATACTTATACATTATAAACAAACTTGTTATCTATCAGTAAACATTTATTCAAATGTTCAATGAAAATAAAACTTAAATTGTTTACTTTAATTAGTTTAAGGTCAAGAAATTAAAAAAGAAACGATGGACTCAAAATAAACAACAGTGACTTTCTTACCGCAAAATATTATACTCATACATTACCAAAAAAAAAAATTATTAATAATTAATTATTCAAATATTTAATTAAAATAAAACTTGTTTAATTAGTTTAAGGTTAAGAACATTAAAAAAGAAACAATTGGGCGCAAAATAAATTAAAGTGCCTGAACATTAAAAAAATAAATATTAGATGCAAAATAAATAACAGTGCCTTTCTTACTCCAAAATATTATACTTATACATTATAAACAAACTTGTTATCTATCGGTAAACATTTATTCATATGTTCAATGAAAATAAAACTTAAATTGTTTACTTTAATTAGTTTAAAGTCAAGAACATTAAAAAAGAAACGATGGACTCAAAATAAACAACAGTGACTTTCTTACCGCAAAATATTATACTCATACATTACCAAAAAAAATAATAATTATTAATAATTAATTATTCAAATATTTAATTAAAATAAAACTTGTTTAATTAGTTTAACGTTAAGAACATTAAAAAAGAAACGATTGGGCGCAAAATAAACGATAGTGCCTTACTTACCCCAAAATATTATACTCATGCATTATGAATAAAATATAATAATTATTAGTAATTATTATTCAAATATTTAAATAAAATAAAACTTTAATTGTTCAGTTTAATTAGTTTAATGTCTAACATTAAAAAAGAAATAATGTTGCGCAAAATAAACGACATCGCCTTTCTTATCCCAAAATATTATACTCATATATTATAAACAAAATTGTTATTCATTAGTAATCATTTATTCAGATATTCAATTAAAATAAAATTTAAATTTTTTACTTTAATTAGTTTAAAGTCAAGAACATTAAAAAAAAAAGGGCACAAAATAAACGACAGTGCCTTTCTTACCCCAAAATATTATACTTATAGATTGTGAACAAGATATAATAATTATTAGTAATTATTTATTCAAATATTTAGTTAAAATAAAACTTTAATTGTTCACTTTAATTAGTTTAAAGCCTATCATTAAAAAAGAAATAATGTGGCGCAAAATAAACGACAACGCCTTTCTTACCCTAAAATATTATACCCATATATTATTAAAAAATTATTATTCATTAGTAATCATTTATTCAAATATTCAATTAAAATAAAATTTTAATTCTTCACTTTAATTAATTTAAAGTCAATAACATTAAAAAATAAATAATGCGGCGCAAAATAAACGACAGTGTCTTTGTTACCCCAAAATATTATACTCATACACTATAAACAAAATTGTTATCTATTGGTAATCATTTATTCAAATGTTCAATGAAAATAAAATTTTAATTAGTTTAAAATCAGGAACATTAAAAAATAAACTATTAGGCGCACAATAAATGACAGTGCCTTTCTTACCCCAAAACAATATACTCATACATTATAAACAAAATTGTTATTAATTAGTAGTAATTTATTCAAATATTAAATTAAAATAAAAGACAGTGCCTTGCTTATCCTAAAATATTATACTTATACTTTATAAACAAAATTGTTATCTATTAGAAATCAATTATTTAAATGTTCAATAAAAATAAAACTTTAATTGTTGACTTTAATTAGTTTAAAGTCAAAAAATTAAAAAAGAAACGATAAGACGCAAAATAAACGACATATTATACTCAAATATTACAAAAAAAATTGTTATTCATTAGTAATCATTTATTCAAATATTCAATTAAAATAAAAGTTTAATTGTTTACTTTAATTAGTTTAAAGCCAAGAACATTAAAAAAAGAAACAATGGGCACAAAATAAATGAAAGTGTCTGAACATTAAAAAAGAAATATTAGACTCAAAATAAATAACAGTGCCTTTCTTACTCCAAAATATTATACTTATACATTATAAACAAACTTGTTATCTATTGGTAATCATTTATTCAAATGTTCAATGAAAATAAAACTTAAATTTTTTACTTTAATTAGTTCAAAGTCAAGAACATTAAAAAAGAAACGATGGACTCAAAATAAACAACAGTGACTTTCTTACCGCAAAATATTATACTCATACATTATCAAAAAAATATAATAATTATTAGTAATTTTTTATTCAAATATTTAATTAAAATAAAACTTGTTTAATTAGTTTAACGTTAAGAACATTAAAAAAGAAACGATTGGGCGCAAAATAAACGATAGTGCCTTTCTTACCCCAAAATATTATACTCATACATTATGAATAAAATATAATAATTATTAGTAATTATTATTCAAATATTTAAATAAAATAAAACTTTAATTGTTCACTTTAATTAGTTTAAAGTCTAACATTAAAAAAGAAATAATGTGGGGCAAAATAAACGACATCGCCTTTCTTACCCCAAAATATTATACTCATATATTATAAACAAAATTGTTATTCATTAGTAATCATTTATTCAGATACTTAATTAAAATAAAATTTAAATTTTTTACTTTAATTAGTTTAAAGTCAAGAACATTAAAAAAAAAATAAGGGCGCCAAATAAACGACATTGCCTTTCTTACCCCAAAATATTATACTCATAGATTGTGAACAAAATATAATAATTATTATTAATTATTTATTCAAATATTTAATTAAAATAAAACTTTAATTGTTCACTTTAATTAGTTTAATGCCTAACATTAAAAAAGAAATAATGTGGCGCAAAATAAACGACATCGCCTTTCTTACCCCAAAATATTATACTCATATATTATAAAAAAAAATTATTATTCATTAGTAGTCATTTATTCAAATATTCAATTAAAATAAAATTTTAATTGTTTATTTTAATTAGTTTAAAGTCAATAACATTAAAAAAAAAATAATGTGGCGCAAAATAAACGATAGTGCCTTTCTTACCCCAAAATATTATACTCATATACCATAAACAAAATTGTTATCTATTGGTAATCATTTATTCAAATGTTCAATTAAAATAAAACTTTAATTAGTTTAAAATCAAGAACATTAAAAAAGAAACTATTAGGCGCAAAATAAACGACAGAGCATTTCTTACCCCAAAATAATATACTTATATATTATAAACAAAATTGTTATTAATTAGTAGTAATTTCTTCAAATATTCAATTAAAATAAAAGACAGTGCCTTACTTATCCTAATATATTATACTTATACTTTATAAACAAACTTGTTATATATTAGAAATCAATTATTTAAATGTTCAATTAAAATAAAACTTTAATTCTTGACTTTAATTAGTTTAAAGTCAAAAACATTAAAAAAAACGATGAGGCGCAAAATAAACGACATATTATACTCAAACATAACAAAAAAAATTGTTATTTATTAGTAATCATTTATTCGAATATTTAATTAAAATAAAGGTTTAATTGTTTACTTTAATTAGTTTAAAGCCAAGAACATCAAAAAAAGAAACAATGGGCACAAAATAAATTAAAGTGCCTGAACATTAAAAAAGAAATATTAGACGTAAAATAAATAACAGTACCTTTCTTACTCCAAAATATTATATTTATACATTATAAACAAACTTGTTATCTATTGGTAATAATTTATTCAAATGTTCAATGAAAATAAAACTTAAATTGTTTACTTTAATTAGTTTAAAGTCAAGAACAACAGTGACTTTCTTACCCTTAAATATTATACTCATACATTATAAAAAAATATAATAATTATTAGTAATTATTTATTCAAATATTTAATTAAAATAAAACTTGTTTAATTAGTTTAACGTTAAGAACATTAAAAAAGAAACAATTGGGCGCAAAATAAATTAAAGTGCCTGAACATTAAAAAAATAAATATTAGATGCAAAATAAATAACAGTGCCTTTCTTACTCCAAAATATTATACTTATACATTATAAACAAACTTGTTATCTATCGGTAAACATTTATTCAAATGTTCAATGAAAATAAAACTTAAATTGTTTACTTTAATTAGTTTAAAGTCAAGAACATTAAAAAAGAAACGATGGACTCAAAATAAACAACAGTGACTTTCTTACCGCAAAATATTATACTCATACATTACCAAAAAAAATAATAATTATTAATAATTAATTATTCAAATATTTAATTAAAATAAAACTTGTTTAATTAGTTTAACGTTAAGAACATTAAAAAAGAAACGATTGGGCGCAAAATAAACGATAGTGCCTTACTTACCCCAAAATATTATACTCATGCATTATGAATAAAATATAATAATTATTAGTAATTATTATTCAAATATTTAAATAAAATAAAACTTTAATTGTTCAGTTTAATTAGTTTAATGTCTAACATTAAAAAAGAAATAATGTTGCGCAAAATAAACGACATCGCCTTTCTTATCCCAAAATATTATACTCATATATTATAAACAAAATTGTTATTCATTAGTAATCATTTATTCAGATATTCAATTAAAATAAAATTTAAATTTTTTACTTTAATTAGTTTAAAGTCAAGAACATTAAAAAAAAAAGGGCACAAAATAAACGACAGTGCCTTTCTTACCCCAAAATATTATACTTATAGATTGTGAACAAGATATAATAATTATTAGTAATTATTTATTCAAATATTTAGTTAAAATAAAACTTTAATTGTTCACTTTAATTAGTTTAAAGCCTATCATTAAAAAAGAAATAATGTGGCGCAAAATAAACGACAACGCCTTTCTTACCCTAAAATATTATACCCATATATTATTAAAAAATTATTACTCATTAGTAATCATTTATTCAAATATTCAATTAAAATAAAATTTTAATTCTTCACTTTAATTAATTTAAAGTCAATAACATTAAAAAATAAATAATGTGGCGCAAAATAAACGACAGTGTCTTTGTTACCCCAAAATATTATACTCATACACTATAAACAAAATTGTTATCTATTGCTAATCATTTTTTCAAATGTTCAATGAAAATAAAATTTTAATTAGTTTAAAATCTGGAACATTAAAAAATAAACTATTAGGCGCACAATAAACGATAGTGCATTTCTTACCCAAAATAATATACTCATACATTATAAACAAAATTATTATTAAATAGTAGTAATTTATTCAAATGTTCAATTAAAATAAAAGACAGTGCCTTACTTATCCTAAAATATTATACTTATACTTTATAAACAAACTTGTTATCTATTAGAAATCAATTATTTAAATGTTCAATAAAAATAAAACTTTAATTGTTTACTTTAATTAGTTTAAAGTCAAAAATTAAAAAAGAAACGATAAGACGCAAAATAAACGACATATTATACTCAAACATTACAAAAAAAATTGTTATTCATTAGTAATCATTTATTCAAATATTCAATTAAAATAAAAGTTTAATTGTTTACTTTAATTAGTTTAAAGCCAATAACATCAAAAAAAGAAACAATGGGCACAAAATAAATGAAAGTGCCTGAACATTTAAAAACAAATATTAGACGCAAAATAAATAACAGTGTCTTTCTTACTCCAAAATATTATACTTATACATTATAAACAAACTTGTTATCTATTGGTAATCATTTATTCAAATGTTCAATGAAAATAAAACTTAAATTTTTTACTTTAATTAGTTCAAAGTCAAGAACATTAAGAAAGAAATGATGGACTCAAAATAAACAACAGTGACTTTCTTACCGCAAAATATTATACTCATATATTATCAAAAAAATATAATAATTATTAGTAAGTATTTATTCAAATATTTAATTAAAATAAAACTTGTTTAACTAGTTTAACGTTAAGAACATTGAAAAAGAAACGATTGGGCGCAAAATAAACGATAGTGCCTTTCTTACCCCAAAATATTATACTCATATATTATGAATAAAATATAATAATTATTAGTAATTATTATTCAAATATTTAAATAAAATAAAACTTTAATTGTTCACTTTAATTAGTTTAAAGTCTAACATTAAAAAAGAAATAATGTGGGGCAAAATAAACGACATCGCCTTTCTTACCCCAAAATATTATACTCATATATTATAAACAAAATTGTTATTCATTAGTAATCATTTATTCAGATATTTAATTAAACTAAAATTTAATTTTTTTACTTTAATTAGTTTAAAGCCTAACATTAAAAAAGAAATAATGTGGCGCAAAATAAACGACATCGCCTTTCTTACCCCAAATTATTATACTCATATATTATAAAAAAAATTGTTATTCATTAGTAGTCATTTATTCAAATATTCAATTAAAATAAAATTTTAATTGTTTATTTTAATTAGTTTAAAGTCAATAACATTAAAAAAGAAATAATGTGGCGCAAAATAAACGATAGTGTTTTTCTTACCCCAAAATATTATACTCATATACTATAAACAAAATTGTTATCTATTGGTAATCATTTATTCAAATGTTCAATTAAAATAAAATTTTAATAAGTTTAAAATCAAGAACATTAAAAAAGAAACTATTAGGCGCAAAATAAACGACAGTGCATTTCTTATCCCAAAATAATATACTCATACATTATAAACAAAATTGTTATTAATTAGTAGTAATTTATTCAAATATTCAATTAAAATAAAAGACAGTGCCTTGCTTATCCTAAAATATTATACTTATACTTTATAAACAAACTTGTTATATATTAGAAATCAATTATTTAAATGTTCAATTAAAATAAAACTTTAATTCTTAACTTTAATTAGTTTAAAGTCAAAAACATTAAAAAAGAAATGATGAGACGCAAAATAAACGACATATTATACTCAAACATAA
>NC_035164.2:13653554-13688886 GCF_001659605.2 Manihot esculenta | reverse complement strand
AAAAAAAATTGTTATTCATTAGTAATCATTTATTTAAATATATAATTAAAATAAATTTTAATTATTTACTTTAATTAGTTTAAAGCCGAGAACATCAAAAAAAGAAACAATGAGCACAAAATAGATGAAAGTGCCTGAACAAAAAGAAGTATTAGACGCAAAATAAATAACAGTGCCTTTCTTACTCCAAAATATTATACTTATACATTATAAACAAACTTGTTATCTATTGGTAATCATTTATTCAAATGTTCAATGAAAATAAAACTTAAATTATTTACTTTAATTAGTTTAAAGTCAAGAACATTAAAAAAGAAACGAGGGGGCTCAAAATAAACAACAGTGACTTTCTTACCCAAAATATTATACTCATACATTATAAAAAAAGTATAATAATTATTAGTTATTATTTATTCAAATATTTAATTAAAATAAAACTTGTTTAATTAGTTTAACGTTAAGAACATTAAAAAAGAAACGATTGGGCGCAAAATAAACCATAGTGCCTTTCTTACCCCAAAATATTATACTCTTACATTATGAATAATATATAATAGTTATTAGTAATTATTATTCAAATATTTAAATAAAATAAAACTTTAATTGTTTACTTTAATTAGTTGAAAGTCTAACATTAAAGAAGAAATAATGTGGCGCAAAATAAAAGACATCGCCTTTCTTACCCCAAAATATTATACTCATATATTATAAATAAAATTGTTCTTCATTAGTAATCATTTATTCAGATATTTAATTAATATAAAATTTAAATTTTTTACTTTAATTAGTTTAAAGTCAAGAACATTAAAAAAAAATAATAGGGCGCCAAATAAACGATAGTGCCTTTCTTACCCCAAAATATTATACTCATAGATTGTGAAAAAAATATAATAATTATTAGTAATTATTTATTCAAATATTTAATAAAAATAAAATTTTAATTGTTTACTTTAATTAGTTTAAAGCCTAACATTAAAAAAGAAATAATGTGGCGCAAAATAAACGACAGCGCCTTTCTTACCCCAAAATATTATACTCATATATTATAAAAAAATTGTTATTCATTAGTAATCATTTATTCAAATATTCAATTAAAATAAAATTTTAATTGTTTACTTTAATTCGTTTAAAGTCAATACGATTAAAAAAGAAATAATATGACGCAAAATAAACGACAGTGTCTTTCTTACCCCAAAATATTATACTCTTATACTATAAATAAAATTGTTATCTATCAGTAATAATTTATTCAAATGTTCAAATAAAATAAAACGTTAATTAGTTTAAAATCAGGAACATTCAAAAAGAAATTATTAGGCGCAAAATAAACGACAATGCCTTTCTTACCCCAAAATAATATACTCATACATTATAAACAAAATTGTTATTCATTAGTAGTAATTTATTCAAATATTCAATTAAAATAAAAAACAGTGCCTTCTTATCCTAAAATAATATACTTATACTTTATAAACAAACTTGTTATCTATTAGAAATCAACTATTTAAATGTTCAATTAAAATAAAACTTTAATTGCAGACTTTAATTAGTTTCAAGTCAAAAACAGTAAAAAAGAAACGATGAGACACAAAATAAACGACATATTATACTCAAACATTACAAAAAAAATTGTTATTCATTAGTAATCATTTATTCAAATATTTAATTAAAATAAAAGTTTAATTGTTTACTTTAATTAGTTTAAAGCCAAGAACATCAAAAAAAGAAACAATGGGCACAAAATAAATTAAAGTGCCTGAACATTCAAAAAGAAATATTAGACGCAAAATAAATAACAGTGCCTTTCTTACTCCAAAATATTATATTTATACATTATAAACAAACTTGTTATCTATTGGTAATAATTTATTCAAATGTTCAATGAAAATAAAACTTAAATTATTTACTTTAATTAGTTTAAAGTCAAGAACAACAGTGACTTTCTTACCCCAAAATATTATACTCATACATTATAAAAAAATATAATAATTATTAAGAATTATTTATTCAAATATTTAATTAAAATAAAACTTTTTTAATTAGTTTAACGTTAAAAACATTAAAAAAGAAACGATTGGGCGCAAAATAAACTATGGTGCCTTTCTTACCCCAAAATATTATACTCATATATTATGAATAAAATATAATAATTATTAGTAATTATTATTCAAATATTTAAATAAAATAAAACTTTAATTGTTCACTTTAATTACTTTAAAGTCTAACATTAAAAAAGAAATAATGTGGGGCAAAATAAACGACATCGCCTTTCTTACCCCAAAATATTATACTCATATATTATAAACAAAATTGTTATTCATTAGTAATCATTTATTCAGATATTTAATTAAAATAAAATTTAAATTTTTTACTTTAATTAGTTTAAAGTCAAGAACATTAAAAACAAAAAGGGCGCCAAATAAACGATATTGCCTTTCTTACCCCAAAATATTATACTCATAGATTGTGAACAAAATATAATAAATATTAGTAATTATTTATTCAAATATTTAATTAAAATAAAACTTTAATTGTTCACTTTAATTAGTTTAAAGCCTAACATTAAAAAAGAAATAATGTGGCGCAAAATAAACGACATCGCCTTTCTTACTCCAAAATATTATACTCATATATTATAAAAAAAATTGTTATTCATTAGTAGTCATTTATTCAAATATTCAATTAAAATAAAATTTTAATTGTTTATTTTAATTAGTTTAAAGTCAATAACATTAAAAAAGAAATAATGTGGCGCAAAATAAACGATAGTGTCTTTCTTACCCCAAAATATTATACTCATATACTATAAACAAAATTGTTATCTATTGGTAATCATTTATTCAAATGTTCAATTAAAATAAAATTTTAATTAGTTTAAAATCAAGAACATTAAAAAAGAAACTATTAGGCGCAAAATAAACGACAGTGCATTTCTTACCCCAAAATAATATACTCATACATTATAAACAAAATTGTTATTAATTAGTAGTAATTTATTCAAATATTCAATTAAAATAAAAGACAGTGCCTTGCTTATCCTAAAATATTATACTTATACTTTATAAACAAACTTGATATATATTAGAAATCAATTATTTAAATGTTCAATTAAAATAAAACTTTAATTCTTGACTTTAATTAGTTTAAAGTCAAAAACATTAAAAAAGAAATGATGAGACGCAAAATAAACGACATATTATACTCAAACATAACAAAAAAAATTGTTATTCATTAGTAGTCATTTATTCGAATATTTAATTAAAATAAAGGTTTAATTGTTTACTTTAATTAGTTTAAAGCCAAGAACATCAAAAAAAGAAACAATGGGCACAAAATAAATTAAAGTGCCTGAACATTAAAAAAGAAATATTAGACGCAAGATAAATAACATTGCCTTTCTTACTCCAAAATATTATATTTATACATTACAAACAAACTTGTTATCTATTGATAATAATTTATTCAAATGTTCAATGAAAATAAAACTTAAATTATTTATTTTAATTAGTTTAAAGTCAAGAACAACAGTGACTTTCTTACCCCAAAATATTATACTCATACATTATTAAAAAAAATATAATAATTATTAAGAATTATTTATTCAAATATGTAATTAAAATAAAACTTTTTAAATTAGTTTAACGTTAAGAACATTAAAAAAGAAACGATTGGGCGCAAAATAAATGATAGTGCCTTTCTTACCCCAAAATATTATACTCATACATTATGAATAAAATATAATAATTATTAGTAATTATTATTCAAATATTTAAATAAAATAAAATTTTAATTGTTCACTTTAATTAGTTTAAAGTCTAACATTAAAAAAGAAATAATGTGATGCAAAATAAACGACATCGCCTTTCTTACCCTAAAATATTATACTCATATATTATAAACAAAATTGTTATTCATTAGTAATCATTTATTCAGATATTTAATTAAAATAAAATTTAAATTTTTTACTTTAATTAGTTTAAAGTCAAGAACATTAAAAAAAAATAATAGGGCGCCAAATAAACGATAATGCCTTTCTTACCCCAAAATATTATACTCATAGATTGTGAACAAAATATAATAATTATTAGTAATTATTTATTCAAATATTTAATTAAAATAAAACTTTAATTGTTCACTTTAATTAGTTTAAAGCCTAACATTAAAAAGAAATAATGTGGCGCAAAATAAACGACAGCGCCTTTTTTATCCCAAAATATTATACTCATATATTATAAAAAAATTGTTATTCATTAATAATCATTTATTCAAATATTCAATTAACATGAAATTTTAATTGTTGACTTTAATTAGTTTAAAGTCAAAAATATTAAAAAAGAAATGATGAGACGCAAAATAAACGACAGTGTCTTTCTTACCTTAAAATATTATACTCATACACTATAAACAAAATTGTTATCTATTGGTAATCATTTATTCAAATGTTCAATTAAAATAAAACTTTAATTAGTTTAAAATCAGGAACATTAAAAAGAAACTATTAGGTGCAAAATAAACGACAGTGTCTTTCTTACCCCAAAATAATATACTCATACATTATAAACAAAATTGTTATTCATTAGTAGTAATTTATTCAAATATTCAATTAAAATAAATGACTGTGCCTTGCTTATCCTAAAATATTATACTTATATATTATAAACAAACTTGTTATCTATTAAAAATCAATTATTTAAATGTTTAATTAAAATAAAACTTTAATTGTTGACTTTAATTAGTTTAAAGTCAAAAATATTAAAAAAGAAACGATGAGACGCAAAATAAACGATATATTATACTCAAACATTACAAAAAAAATTATTATTCATTAGTAATCATTTATTCAAATATTCAATTAAAATAAAAGTTTAATTGTTTACTTTAATTAGTTTAAAGGCAAGAACATAAAAAAAAAAAAGATACAATGGGCACAAAATAAATGACAGTGCCTGAACATTAAAAAAGAAATATTAGATGCAAAATAAATAACAGTGCCTTTCTTACTCAAAAATATTATACTTATACATTATAAACAAACTTGTTATCTATTAGTAATCATTTATTCAAATGTTCAATGAAAATAAAACATAAATTGTTTACTTTAATTAGTTTAAAGTCAAGGACATTAAAAAAAACGATGGGCTCAAAATTAACAACAGTGACTTTCTTATCCTAAAATATTATACTCATATATTATCAAAAAAATATAAAAATTATTAGTAATTATTATTCAAATATTTAAATAAAATAAAACTTTAATTGTTCAGTTTAATTAGTTTAATGTCTAACATTAAAAAAGAAATAATGTGGCGCAAAATAAACGACATCGCCTTTCTTACCCCAAAATATTATACTCATATATTATAAACAAAATTGTTATTTATTAGTAATTATTTATTCAGATATTCAATTAAAATAAAATTTAAATTTTTTACTTTAATTAGTTTAAAGTCAAGAACATTAAAAAAAAAAATAGGGCGCCAAATAAACGACAGTGCCTTTCTTACCCCAAAATATTATACTCATAGATTGTGAACAAAATATAATAATTATTAGTAATTGTTTATTCAAATATTTAGTTAAAATAAAACTTTAATTGTTCACTTTAATTCGTTTAAAGCCTATCATTAAAAAAGAAATAATGTGGCGCAAAATAAACGACAACGCCCTTCTTACCCTAAAATATTGTACCCATATATTATTAAAAAATTGTTATTCATTAGTAATCATTTATTCAAATATTCAATTAAAATAAAATTTTAATTCTTCACTTTAATTAATTTAAAGTCAATAATATTAAAAAATAAATAATGTGGCGTAAAATAAACGACAGTGTTTTTGTTACCCCAAAATATTATACTCATACACTATAAACAAAATTGTTATCTATTGGTAATCATTTATTCAAATGTTCAATGAAAATAAAATTTTAATTAGTTTAAAATCAGGAACATTAAAAATAAACTATTAGGCGCACAATAAATGACAGTGCCTTTCTTACCCCAAAATAATATACTCATACATTACAAACAAAATTATTATTAATTAGTAGTAATTTATTAAAAAAATCAATTAAAATAAAAGACAGTGCCTCGCTTATCCTAAAATATTATACTTATACTTTATAAACAAACTTGTTATCTATTAGAAATCAATTATTTAAATGTTCAATAAAAATAAAATTTTAATTGTTGACTTTAATTAGTTTAAAGTCAAAAAATTAAAAAAGAAACGATAAGACGCAAAATAAACGACATATTATACTCAAACATTACAAAAAAAATTGTTATTCACATTAGTAATCATTTATTCAAATATTCTATTAAAATAAAAGTTTAATTGTTTACTTTAATTAGTTTAAAGCCAAGAACATCAAAAAAAGAAACAATGGGCACAAAATAAATGAAAGTGTCTGAACATTAAAAAAGAAATATTAGACGCAAAATAAATAACAGTGCCTTTCTTACTCCAAAATATGATACTTATACATCATAAACACACTTGTTATCTATTGGTAATCATTTATTTAAATATTCAATAAAAATAAAACGTAAATTTTTTACTTTAATTAGTTCAAAGTCAAGAACATTAAAAAAGAAACGATGGACTCAGAATAAACAACAGTGACTTTCTTACCGCAAAATATTATACTCATACATTATCAAAAAAATATAATAATTATTAGTAATTATTCATTCAAATATTTAATTAAAATAAAACTTATTTAATTAGTTTAAGGTTAAGAACATTAAAAAAGAAACGATTGGGCGCAAAATAAACGATAGTGCCTTTCTTACCCCAAGATATTATACTCATACATTATGAATAAAATATAATAATTATTAGTAATTATTATTCAAATATTTAAATAAAATAAAAGTTTAATTGTTCACTTTAATTAGTTTAAAGTCAAACATTAAAAAAGAAATAATGTGGGGAATAATAAACGACATCGCCTTTCTTATCCCAAAATATTATACTCATATATTATAAACAAAATTGTTATTCATTAGTAATCATTTATTCAGATATTTAATTAAAATAAAATTTAAATTTTTTACTTTAATTAGTTTAAAGTCAAGAACATTAAAAAAAAAGGCGCCAAATAAAAGACATTGCCTTTTTTACCCCAAAATATTATACTCAGTGAACAAAATATAATAAGTATTAGTAATTAATTATTCAAATATTTAATTAAAATAAAAATTTAATTGTTCACTTTAATTAGTTTAAAGCCTAACATTAAAAAAGAAATAATGTGGCGCAAAATAAACGACATCACCTTTCTTACGCCAAAATATTATACTCATATATTATAAAAAAAATTGTTATTCATTAGTAGTCATTTATTCAAATATTCAATTAAAATAAAATTTTAATTGTTTATTTTAATTAGTTTAAAGTCAATAACATTAAAAAAGAAATAATGTGGCACAAAATAAACGATAGTTTCTTTCTTACCCCAAAATATTATACTCATATACTATAAACAAAATTATTATCTATTGGTAATCATTTATTCAAATGTTCAATTAAAATAAAATTTTAATTAGTTTAAAATCAAGAACATTAAAAAAGAAACTATTAGGCGCAAAATAAACGACAGTGCATTTCTTACCCCAAAATAATATACTTATACATTATAAACAAAATTGTTATTAATTAGTAGTAATTTATTCAAATATTCAATTAAAATAAAAGACAGTGCCTTGCTTATCCTAAAATATTATACTTATACTTTATAAACAAACTTGTTATATATTAGAAATCAATTATTTAAATGTTCAATTAAAATAAAACTTTAATTCTTGATTTTAATTAGTTTAAAGTCAAAAACATTAAAAAAGAAATTATGAGACGCAAAATAAACGACATATTATACTCAAACATAACAAAAAAAATTGTTACTCATTAGTAATCATTTATTCGAATATTTAATCAAAATAAAGGTTTAATTGTTTACTTTAATTAGTTTAAATCCAAGAACATCAAAAAAAGAAACAATGGGCACAAAATAAATTAAAGTGTCTGAACATTAAAAAAGAAATATTAGACGCTAAATAAATAACAGTGCCTTTCTTACTCCAAAATATTATATTTATACATTATAAACAAACTTGTTATCTATTGGTAATAATTTATTCAAATGTTCAATGAAAATAAAACTTAAATTGTTTACTTTAATTAGTTTAAAGTCAAGAACAACAGTGACTTTCTTACCCTTAAATATTATACTCATACATTATAAAAAAAATATAATAATTATTAGTAATTATTTATTCAAATATTTAATTAAAATAAAACTTGTTTAATTAGTTTAACGTTAAGAACATTAAAAAAGAAACGATTGGGCGCAAAATAATCGATAGTGACTTTCTTACCCCAAAATATTATACTCATACATTATGAATAAAATATAATAATTATTAGTATATATTATTCAAATATTTAAATAAAATAAAACTTTAATTGTTCACTTTTATTAGTTTAAAGTCTAACATTAAAAAAGAAATAATGTGGCGCAAAATAAACGACATCGCCTTTCTTACCCCAAAATATTATACTTATATATTATAAACAAAATTGTTATTCATTAGTAATCTTTTATTCAGATATTCAATTAAAATAAAATTTAAATTTTTTAATTTAATTAGTTTAAAGTCAAGAACATTAAAAAAACAATAATAGGGCGCCAAATAAATGATAATGCCTTTCTTACCCCAAAATATTGTACTCATAGATTGTGAACAAAATATAATAATTATTAGTAATTATTTATTTAAATATTTCATTAAAAGAAAACTTTAATTGTTCACTTTAATTAGTTTAAAGCCTAACATTAAAAAGAAATAATGTGGCGCAAAATAAACGACAGCGTCTTTTTTATCCCAAAATATTATACTCATATATTATAAAAAAATTATTATTCATTAGTAATCATTTATTCAAATATTCAATTAAAATAAAATTTTAATTGTTCACTTTAATTAGTTTAAAGTCAATAACATTAAAAAAGAAATAATGTGGCGCAAAATAAACGACAGTGTCTTTCTTACCCTAAAATATTATACGCATACACTATAAACAAAATTGTTATCTATTGGTAATCATTTATTCAAATGTTCAATTAAAATAAAACTTTAATTAGTTTAAAATCAGGAACATTAAAAAGAAACTATTAGGTGCAAAATAAACGACAGTGCCTTTCTTACCCCAAAATAATATACTCATACATTATAAACAAAATTGTTATTCATTAGTAGTAATTTATTCAAATATTCAATTAAAATAAATGACAGTGCCTTGCTTATCCTAAAATATTATACTTATATATTATAAACAAACTTGTTATCTATTAAAAATCAATTATTTAAATGTTTAATTAAAATAAAACTTTAATTGTTGAGTTTAATTAGTTTAAAGTCAAAAACATTAAAAAAGAAACGATGAGACGCAAAATAAACGATATATTATACTCAAACATTACAAAAAAAAAATTGTTATTCGTTAGTAATCATTTATTCAAATATTCAATTAAAATAAAAGTTTAATGGTTTACTTTAATTAGTTTAAAGCCAAGAACAAAAAAAAAAAAAAAAAGATACAATGAGCACAAAATAAATGACAGTGCCTGAGCATTAAAAAAGAAATATTAGATGCAAAATAAACAACAGTGCCTTTCTTACTCAAAAATATTATACTTATACATTATAAACAAACTTGTTATCTATTAGTAATCATTTATTCAAATGTTCAATGAAAATAAAACTTAAATTGTTTACATTAATTAGTTTAAAGTCAAGGACATTAAAAAAGAAACGATGGGCTCAAAATTAACAACAGTGACTTTCTTATCCCAAAATATTATACTCATATATTATCAAAAAAATATAATAATTATTAGTAATTATTATTCAAATATTTAAATAAAATAAAACTTTAATTGTTCAGTTTAATTAGTTTAATTTCTAACATTAAAAAAGAAATCATGTGGCGCAAAATAAACGACATCGCCTTTCTTACCCCAAAATATTATACTCATATATTATAAACAAAATTGTTATTTATTAGTAATCATTTATTCAGATATTCAATTAAAATAAAATTTAAATTTTTTGCTTTAATTAGTTTAAAGTCAAGAACATTAAAAAAAAATAGGGCGCCAAATAAACGACGGTGCCTTTCTTACCCCAAAATATTATACTCATAGATTGTGAACAAAATATAATAATTATTAGTAATTATTTATTCAAATATTTAGTTAAAATAAAACTTTAATTGTTCACTTTAATTCGTTTAAAGCCTATCATTAAAAAAGAAATAATGTGGCGCAAAATAAACGACAACGTCTTTCTTACCCTAAAATATTATACCCATATATTATTAAAAAATTGTTATTCATTAGTAATCATTTATTCAAATATTCAATTAAAATAAAATTTTAATTCTTCACTTTAATTAATTTAAAGTCAATAATATTAAAAAATAAATAATGTGGCGCAAAATAAACGACAGTGTCTTTGTTACCCCAAAATATTATACTCATACACTATAAACAAAATTGTTATCTATTGGTAATCATTTATTCAAATGTTCAATGAAAATAAAATTTTAATTAGTTTAAAATCAGGAACATTAAAAAATAAACTATTAGGCGCACAATAAATGACAGTGCCTTTCTTACCCCAAAATAATATACTCATACATTACAAACAAAATTATTATTAATTAGTAGTAATTTATTAAAATATTCAATTAAAATAAAAGACAGTGCCTTGCTTATCCTAAAATATTATACTTATACTTTATAAACAAACTTGTTATCTATTAGAAATTAATTATTTAAATGTTCAATAAAAATAAAATTTTAATTTTTGACTTTAATTAGTTTAAAGTCAAAAAATTAAAAAAGAAACGATAAGACGCAAAATAAACGACATATTATACTCAAACATTACAAAAAAATTGTTATTCACATTAGTAATCATTTATTCAAATATTCAATTAAAATAAAAGTTTAATTGTTTACTTTAATTAGTTTAAAGCCAAGAACATCAAAAAAAGAAACAATGGGCACAAAATAAATGAAAGTGTCTGAACATTAAAAAAGAAATATTAGACGCAAAATAAATAACAGTGCCTTTCTTACTCCAAAATATTAATTTATACATCATAAACACACTTGTTATCTATTGGTAATCATTTATTTAAATGTTCAATGAAAATAAAACTTAAATTTTTTACTTTAATTAGTTCAAAGTCAAGAACATTAAAAAAGAAACGATGGACTCAAAATAAAAAACAGTGACTTTCTTACCGCAAAATATTATACTCATACATTATCAAAAAAATATAATAATTATTAGTAATTATTTATTCAAATATTTAATTAAAATAAAACTTGTTTAATTAGTTTAACGTTAAGAACATTAAAAAAGAAACGATTGGGCGCAAAATAAACGATAGTGCCTTTCTTACCCCAAGATATTATACTCATACATTATGAATAAAATATAATAATTATTAGTAATTATTATTCAAATATTTAAATAAAATAAAAGTTTAATTGTTCACTTTAATTAGTTTAAAGTCTAACATTAAAAAAGAAATAATGTGGGGAAAAAATAAACGACATCGCCTTTCTTATCCCAAAATATTATACTCATATATTATAAACAAAATTGTTATTCATTAGTAATCATTTATTCAGATATTTAATTAAAATAAAATTTAAATTTTTTACTTTAATTAGTTTAAAGTCAAGAACATTAAAAAAAAAAGGCGCCAAATAAACGACATTGCCTTTCTTACCCCAAAATATTATACTCATAGATTGTGAACAAAATATAATAAGTATTAGTAATTAATTATTCAAATATTTAATTAAAATAAAAATTTAATTGTTCACTTTAATTAGTTTAAAGCCTAACATTAAAAAAGAAATAATGTGGCACAAAATAAACGACATCGCCTTTCTTACGCCAAAATATTATACTCATATATTATAAAAAAAATTGTTATTCATTAGTAGTCATTTATTCAAATATTCAATTAAAATAAAATTTTAATTGTTTATTTAAATTAGTTTAAAGTCAATAACATTAAAAAAGAAATAATGTGGCGCAAAATAAATGATAGTGCCTTTCTTACCCCAAAATATTATACTCATATACTATAAACAAAATTGTTATCTATTGGTAATCATTTATTCAAATGTTCAATTAAAATAAAACTTTAATTTGTTTAAAATCAAGAACATTAAAAAAGAAACTATTAGGTGCAAAATAAACGACAGCGCATTTCTTACCCCAAAATAATATACTCATATATTATAAACAAAATTGTTATTAATTAGTAGTAATTTATTCAAATATTCAATTAAAATAAAAGACAGTGCCTTGCTTATCCTAAAATATTATACTTATACTTTATAAACAAACTTGTTATATATTAGAAATCAATTATTTAAATGTTCAATTAAAATAAAACTTTAATTCTTGACTTTAATTAGTTTAAAGTCAAAAACATTAAAAAAGAAACGATGAGACGCAAAGTAAACGACATATTATACTAAAACATAACAAAAAAAATTGTTATTCATTAGTAATCATTTATTCGAATATTTAATTAAAATAAAGGTTTAATTGTTTACTTTAATTAGTTTAAATCCAAGAACATCAAAAAAAGAAACAATGGGCACAAAATAAATTAAAGTGCCTAAACATTAAAAAAGAAATATTAGATGCAAAGTAAATAACAGTGTCTTTCTTACTCCAAAATATTATATTTATACATTATAAATAAACTTGTTATCTATTGGTAATAATTTATTCAAATGTTCAATGAAAATAAAACTTAAATTGTTTACTTTAATTAGTTTAAAGTCAAGAACAACAGTGACTTTCTTACCCTTAAATATTATACTCATACATTATAAAAAAAATATAATAATTATTAGTAATTATTTATTCAAATATTTAATTAAAATAAAACTTGTTTAATTAGTTTAACGTTAAAAACATTAAAAAAGAAACAATTGGACGCAAAATAATCGATAGTGACTTTCTTACCCAAAAATATTATACTCATACATTATGAATAAAATATAATAATTATTAGTAATTATTATTCAAATATTTAAATAAAATAAAACTTTAATTGTTCACTTTTATTAGTTTAAAGTCTAACATTAAAAAAGAAATAATGTGGCGCAAAATAAACGACATCGCCTTTCTTACTCTAAAATATTATACTTATATATTATAAACAAAATTGTTATTCATTAGTAATCATTTATTCAGATATTCAATTAAAATAAAATTTAAATTTTTTACTTTAATTAGTTTAAAGTTAAGAACATTAAAAAAAAAATAATAGGGCGCCAAATAAACGATAATGTCTTTCTTACCCCAAAATATTATACTCATAGATTGTGAACAAAATATAATAATTATTAGTAATTATTTATTCAAATATTTCATTAAAAGAAAACTTTAATTGTTCACTTTAATTAGTTTAAAGCCTAACATTAAAAAGAAATAATGTGGCGCAAAATAAACGACAGCGCTTTTTTTATCCCAAAATATTATACTCATATATTATAAAAAAATTGTTATTCATTAGTAGTAATTTATTCAAATATTCAATTAAAATAAATGACAGTGCCTTGCTTATCCTAAAATATTATACTTATATATTATAAACAAACTTGTTATCTATTAGAAATCAATTATTTAAATGTTTAATTAAAATAAAACTTTAATTGTTGACTTTAATTAGTTTAAAGTCAAAAACATTAAAAAAAGAAACGATATATTATACTCAAACATTACAAAAAAAATTGTTATTCATTAGTAATCATTTATTCAAATATTCAATTAAAATAAAAGTTTAATTGTTTACTTTAATTAGTTTAAAGCCAAGAACATAAAAAAAAAAGATACAATGGGCACAAAATAAATGACAGTGCCTGAACATTAAAAAAGAAATATTAGATGCAAAATAAATAACAGTGCCTTTCTTACTCAAAAATATTATACTTATACATTATAAACAAACTTGTTATCTATTAGTAATCATTTATTCAAATGTTCAATGAAAATAAAACTTAAATTGTTTACTTTAATTAGTTTAAAGTCAAGGACATTAAAAAAGAAACGATGGGCTCAAAATTAACAACAGTGACTTTCTTACCCCAAAATATTATACTCATATATTATCAAAAAAATATAATAATTATTAGTAATTATTTATTCAAATATTTAATTAAAATAAAATTCATTTAATTAGTTTAACGTTAAGAACATTAAAAAAGAAATGATTGGGCGCAAAATAAACGATAGTGCCTTTCTTACCCCAAAATATTACACTCATACATTATGAATAAAATATAATAATTATTAGTAATTATTATTCAAATATTTAAATAAAATAAAACTTTAATTGTTCACTTTAATTAGTTTAAAGTCTAACATTAAAAAAGAAATAATGTAACGCAAAATAAACGACATCGCCTTTCTTATCCCAAAATATTATACTTATATATTATAAACAAAATTGTTATTCATTAGTAATCATTTATTCAGATATTTAATTAAAATAAAATTTAAATTGTTTACTTTAATTATTTTAAAGTCAAGAGCATTAAAAAAAAATAATAATAGAGCGCCAAATAAACGACAGTGCCTAAACATTAAAAAAGAAATGATGGGCGCAAAATAAATAACAATACCTTTCTTACCCCAATAGGGGAAGCTAGCGCATTCAACAAGTAGTTCAATCGATTATTATGCTATTAAGGCAAATATTTTTTTTATAATTCAATGGTACGTGACGGTGTTACACCCATGTCTCTTCTACGGCAGAAGGTGCTATTGCCGGGTTAAAGGAGTCTGTGTTTCCAGTCGATATACCAGAGAATTAAAAATTATTATTTCTTAACAATTGATACAGATAATTTAGAATGACATTAAACAAAGCTAAAGTCCTCTGGTATTCTTATAGTCACAGTGCTCATTATGATTAACAGCATGGTAATTATATAATCTCGTCCTTCGTTATTTAATTTGTTTCTAAAACTTAGTACCTCTTGTTGATTTGTTAAATCTATCAAGACTAATTTTCTAATAGCAGATAAAATAATATTAGACATATAAACTTACAATAGTTTCTTCTTGCTCAAAGTCGTCTCCCCAACCGGTTGGCTTAATTGAAGAGAAGGGAGTGTCTGCAGATTCTGGTTTTGTATACCATACTAGATAATCAAACTTTCCTGATGGTTCTCCAAGAGTATCTTTGACACCGATTAAATCGTTGACAGGGAGATTTCTCTTCCTGTATATTTTTGTTGTTTCTGATTTGAGAGAGAGTTGTGATAATTTCTTTCCAAGCGATCGATGCTCAAATTTTTGAAAGGAATTTTTCATTCATAAGATCGAAGGATACAAGATGAAACTAAAATTCAAACTGTTTACAAAGAGAAGAGTAGAGCTAGAGATTACAGAGAAAGTTTTCTGCTCGGATTTTTTCGAATGCCTATCACTTAAGTTTTGGCTTCCTTTTATAGAGTCTGAGGGAATCTTTGATGATCTCATGGCGTTCGTTAGAGCTTTTGGCTTTATTGTTGCTTTCTTATCTTCTTATCTTCTTGGAATCTACTTTTGAGAGTGCGGTGTCCACTAAGGCCAAGTGGCTTCGTTTGCCTCATCCGGATTTTGGCTGTCTTGAAAGAGGGAATCTGACAGCATGTCTTCATCATCTGAGTCACTGCTTTCTTTGGCGTGTTTGAACTTTGTTCTGGAGCATTCTCCCTTTTCTCGTGGCTTTTCCTTAGTGGTTGCTGTATTTGACAAGTCCTCAAGTGCTTGGGACAGATGTTGCTTTAATTCATCTTTTGGGATGGAGTGAAATAACTCCTTAAGTAACAGAGTCATTTTTGACTTCTCAGAAGATTCCTCTGATTTTTTAACCAGGTCAATAATGCCTCTATGGTAGAATACTGATAAGGGATCAAAAAATTCAAACTTCTTCCACCATTTTATCATTATTCGTCGTGTTAACCATTTCACATTATTAATGGTAAACTCATTAAAGTTTTTGGGCTTTTTGTTTGTTAAAATATAATCCCATCTTGCAATCCATGGTACTCTGTATTGAGAGTAAAATCAAGTATAGAATTTAAGAGAGATTGATTAACCTTTGTAAACTGTTTATAAACAGATCTTACTTTGTCTGGTAACATTATTGGGAAAATTCCCCAATTAAAGAACCATTCGTGAAACCAAGGAGGAAATTCTTTAATTTCTTTTTCTAGCTGGAACTGGATAAACCAACTGAATTTTCTCTGTCTATTTTCATATAACAGAGCTCCAGTCCAAGCTTGGATATAGTCAAAGTAACTATACCATCTTGGTCTTCCGTATTTCAGTTCTCTTTGTTTCAGAAGAGAATCACCCCATTGCTCACTAGTTATAATATTTTTTATAATGAACTTACTATAAGCCCATGGATGACCAGTTCTTTCTGTGGGTGCAATCTCAACAGATCCAGTTTCTGTCAATATAGCTTGATAATAATCAAAAGCTTTTGGGAGAAATGGAACTGCTGAATGATGTTCAGTATAATAATCAGCTATTTCATACGGGCTCAGGTTCTCATATCTTTTTTCAATAGGATTTAGAACATAATAGTTGATAGGGATATATGGGTAATTTACCTCTTTTTCATTAATCGGTTTGATGCTTATTTTATAAGCATCTTCTCTGACCCGATCCGATTCTTTAACCGGTAAGGGTGATGACTCCTCATGCTGCCTTTTGGCCGGAGTCCCATGAGTTAAAAAATCAGGTGATGAGTTAGTTTCTCCTTTTATGAATTCAATGTCGAAATCAAAAACAGACATAATGGCTTGCCACCTAGCAAAGATTTGCTTAGAGGTGATGTTTTTAACATCCTTAAAAAGTATTTCTTTTGCACTTTTGCAATCAATCCTAATTAGGAATTTCTGATTCAATAAATCAGATTCAAATTTTTGGACACAGAACTATCGAAAGAATTTCTTTCTTTACCATAGAGTAATTAACTCTTGGTCCTGTCCAGATACCACTTGTAACTCTTACAAGGGTTTCTTTATTATTCATCCTTTGTTTAAGGATTCCTCCATACCCTTTATCAGATGCATCTGTTTCAACTATTTTAAATGACTTAGGGTGTGGAATGGCTAAGCATGGTAGGGTCTTTACCCTATCTTTGATCTGTCTTACTGACGCGGAACCCTATGGCACAAGCCTCAAACCCACACGCACAAGCAGATATGAAATCCAAAGATCTGATAAACCTACCTCCTATGGCACCCCAAACTTAGAGAAGCTGAAACACCAATGATCGAAGGATTTAGATGAGAATCTGACAAACGCCACAACAAATAGTTGATAAGTAAGCCAAGATTCCTGGTGCAATTGATGAAAGCAAATCCTCACTCTCACTCAAAGCAATACACGCCAAAGGCATGAGAAGAATTCTGAAATTTTGATTAAAAGCTCCCTCTTACAATTGTTTCTTATCCTTATATAGTAAGGAGAAAAAGAAATAAAACCCTAAGACACTCTTCTTGGGCCTGACTTAAACACATAAGACCCAAGCCCAATCACACACTAAAATAACATATAAGTATTAAAATATAAGCCCACAACATGGCCCAACACTCTAAAACTTAAAAGATAAAGTATGGCCAGAATACAAGCCCAAACAAAACTAAAATAAAACAAGTGTTTAAATAATAAAACTAGCAAGCCCATCATAACAAAGTTGAATCTTCACAAAAGCCTTACTTGATCTTCACTTTAGGCTTTCCTTTATGTAGTTTTAGCCCATAGGTTTGATTAGGCTCCCTCAGCCTATGATTGCAAATGTTGCACCAAATCTGTCCCATATGAGTTAAAGCACGCCCTAAATATATATGGATTATATGAATATGATTTTGAACTACTCTTGGATCCATTGGAATGATATAAGTTTGCTCCACACCATTGTTAGAAATTTGTCCTATTGGATCCGTATCATTCCCTCTTTCTTTAGAAAAGATTCGTCCTCGAATCTTGCTGATATTTATGTCAAGAAGGAAAGTTTTAGGCACCCATGTATCTTCAAAGACCTCCTTTTGAATAGGTGGAAATAGTATAAAACTTTCATCATGGATGTTTTCATCAACAACCTGCACATCAAGAACAAATGAACTAGACATAAAAATATTAGTCATAGAAAGATCATGTGGATGTGACCCATTCTCCTCTACAACTTCCAAAACAGTCTTATTCACCTCCTCCACCTCATCAATCATGTGCTCCCCATGTCCACCATCATTCACAACCTCTTCTATAAGTTCATTAATGGAATTTTCATTTTCAATCTCTATGGAAGTTGACATTGGAACTTTAGCCTCTTCTTTCTCCTTTTCTTTCTCCATCTTCCCTCCTTGAAGTAGTCTTGATTCTTTTCCAGCCTTGTTACCCTCAAACTCACTCTTTTCTCTCATTTTTTCCACAGAACTCAAGCTCTCACTCTCCTTTGTAGCCAAGGCCGAAGCCTCCCTCTCCCTCTCCAACATTTTTATGTGATCGGCATATACCTCTTGAGGTGATAAAGGAGCGAGTATAAGCTTCTGTCCTTCATGAGTGAAGGAGTACTTGTTATTGAGCCCATCATGTTGCACCTTTCTATCATATTGCCATGGCCTACCCAACAATATATGGCTTGCCTGCATAGGTACCACATCGCACAAGATATCATCCTTATACCTACCAATAGAAAATGGTATAACCACCTGGCGTGTAACTCTGACCTCACCACAGTCGTTCAACCATTGCAATCTGTATGGCTTAGGGTGTTTAATAGAAGCCAAGCCCAATTTCTCCACCATATACACACTAGCCACATTTGCACAACTACCTCCATCAATAATGACAGTACACACTTTTCCATTAACCAAACACCTAGTGTGAAATATGTTTTCCCGCTGTTTCAGGCTTTCTTCCTTAACCTGCATATTCAGAGCACGCCTAGCAACAAGCATCTCACAATGTGCAGCAAGCAACACATTATTAACAAACACATCCGAATCATCACAGTCATTATTGCAATTATGAGTTCTTTGAGGTATTCTTGTAGAAGTGGACGCTGGTGAGACATTCTGATCTTTACTCATCCTACCTTTAATCAACAAAGAACAAAGAGAACTAGCAAATATTGTGTTAGAAAAGAAAGAACTCAAGTGTTTGCACACTTACCACTCTTTTGCTGATTCTTCAATTGCACTTCAGAAACTAAGGTCAACCAACTAACCACAAGGTGCGTTTAATGAAACAAAAAAAAAGAAAACCTAAAGAAAGAACGAAGAGCGCAAAAACTAGAAAGAAGACACTGACAATTTGGAAAGTAACACACGAACTAGGTTTTGTGCTACTTGAAAATATCACCTAGAGTATAGACACAAGCAAATAATACTCCAGCAATGTCAAGAAAATAAAAATAAGCTTAAACCAAAAAGGAAACTTAGAATTCAAATAAAAACGAATCTGGAAAATTTTGAATTTAATTCACTTCAAAGTAAATTAAATATGGATCTATTAAAATCTACCCAAAAAGGCAAGTATCAAGACCCACAAATAGAGACAGAAAAAAAAATCAAATAAAATTCAATAGGCAGATTTCTTTTGTCTCTAATCTGGATTCAACCCAATTCAAATTTCAAATTTCCAAATTGATTCCCACAAACTACAGCAATCAATTGAGATAGGTATGGAAATATAGATACAATCACAATTTCTGCCAGAACAAGATAAGGCAAAGGGAATTTTTTTTTTTTTCGTTTTTTTTTTTTTTTTGTATTGCGATTTTTTTTTTTTTTTGTGATGCACGAAGAAAAGGAAAAATCAGAAAAAAAAAACTCAGAAAAAAAGGAAAACTCAGTAACGAAGAAAAGAAAACTCACAGAAATCAATAACGAATAAAAGGAAAACCCAGAAAAAAAACTCTAGATCCTGAGATAAATAAGAATTTACCTCACTTTGGCTCTGATACCAACTGACGCGGAACCCTATGGCACAAGCCTCAAACCCACACGCACAAGCAGATATGAAATCCAAAGATCTGATAAACCTACCTCCTATGGCACCCCAAACTTAGAGAAGCTGAAACACCAATGATCGAAGGATTTAGATGAGAATCTGACAAACGCCACAACAAATAGTTGATAAGTAAGCCAAGATTCCTGGTGCAATTGATGAAAGCAAATCCTCACTCTCACTCAAAGCAATACACGCCAAAGGCATGAGAAGAATTCTGAAATTTTGATTAAAAGCTCCCTCTTACAATTGTTTCTTATCCTTATATAGTAAGGAGAAAAAGAAATAAAACCCTAAGACACTCTTCTTGGGCCTGACTTAAACACATAAGACCCAAGCCCAATCACACACTAAAATAACATATAAGTATTAAAATATAAGCCCACAACATGGCCCAACACTCTAAAACTTAAAAGATAAAGTATGGCCAGAATACAAGCCCAAACAAAACTAAAATAAAACAAGTGTTTAAATAATAAAACTAGCAAGCCCATCATAACAAAGTTGAATCTTCACAAAAGCCTTACTTGATCTTCACTTTAGGCTTTCCTTTATGTAGTTTTAGCCCATAGGTTTGATTAGGCTCCCTCAACCTATGATTGCAAATGTTGCACCAAATCTGTCCCATATGAGTTAAAGCACGCCCTAAATATATATGGATTATATGAATATGATTTTGAACTACTCTTGGATCCATTGGAATGATATAAGTTTGCTCCACACCATTGTTAGAAATTTGTCCTATTGGATCCGTATCACTTACTGCTAAGGTACACTCATTGGTCCACTCAGGAGGATTCTTCTGATACGGATCCAATAGGACAAATTTCTAACAATGGTGTGGAGCAAACTTATATCCTTCCAATGGATCCAAGAGTAGTTCAAAATCATATTCATATAATCCATATATATTTGGGGCGTGCTTTAATTCATAGGATTCACTTTAGGCTTTCCTTTATGTAGTTTTAGCCCATAGGTTTGATGAGGCTCCCTCAGCCTATGATTGCAAGTGTTGTACCAAATCTGTCCCATATGAATTAAAGCACGCCCCAAATATATATGGATTATATGAATATGATTTTGAACTACTCTTGGATCCATTGGAAGGATATAAGTTTGCTCCACACCATTGTTAGAAATTTGTCCTATTGGATCCGTATCATCTTCTTTAACCGTTGGAATAAAGGCTTAGCATCCTGGGCTAGGTTTTTATAGAAATCGGCTACATAATTCAGACTTCCTAAAAACCTTTGCAGTTGAGTTTTTTCTTTTATTTCATCTGAAAATTTACTAGCTAACTCTATGGCTCTATTTATAGGAATAATAGTTCCCTTAGCAATATTGTGGCCTAAAAATCGAATTTCGGTTTGGAAGATTTTTATCTTCTTTGCAGAGACTACCAGACCGTTTAATTTAACGATCTTTTCAAACATTTTTAAATGCTTGAAGTGTTGATCTATAGTCTTAGAGAAGATTAAAACATCATCTATATAGACTATAGCAAACGCTGAATAAACGTTAAAGATCTCATTCATAATCTTCTAGAATTCTGAAGGGGCATTTTTTAACCCAAATGGCATGACGTTCCATTCATAATGCCCAAAGGGTACTGTGAAGGCCGTCTTGTACTTATCTTCTTCAGCAATTTGTATTTGCCAATATCCTGACTTCATATCGAACTTTGAGAAAATGGTTGCTTCATAGAGTCTGTTTAACAGATCTCTTTTATTGGGCAAAGGGTATCTAATCCATCTAAGCGCCTTATTTAAGGGCTTGTAGTTTATGACTACTCTCAGAACACCTCTTTCCAATTCAGCAGCATTTTCAACGTAAAACGCTGGACAACTCCATGGGCTACTACTCTTTCTTATTAACCCTTTTGCTTGTACCTCAACAATTTCTTGTTTACAAATCTCTAAGTGTCTCGGCCCCATAGCTATGGGCCTTGCTTTAGTAGGTATAGCCCTTTCAGTAAACTCAGGCTCATATGGCAAATTAACCACATGTGTTTTTCTGGCCTAAAATGCATCTGGGCTTTCAGCACAAATACTGTTTATCATTTCTTCCTGGATTATTTTAATCCTCTGTTGGACTTTAGGTTCTTTTAACCTATCTTCTATACTTTTGTAGACTACCTCCTGTTTTAAGGAGTTAATAAATTTTGTTTTATTTTCTATAGTGCTTTTTAACACATCTATTTCCCTTACCCTTGGTTGCGTGGTAAAATGGAAGGTAATTACCTTTCCATTTATCTTAGTGCTTATTCCTTTTTCAGTTATTTGCTAAATAGGATATAGCATATGCAAAAAAGGGTTTCCTAAGATAACTGGATGAGATAATCCTTTTACCATTAGGAAAGGGATTTCGAAGCAAATACCTTGGTTGCAAATAGCAGTATTGTTCAGTTTGTACCTTACTGACATCTTGCTTCCATCTGCAGTATGCAACTCCTCAACTGTTTTTGAGAAATATTTGGAAGGAACTAATCCTTCATTGATGCAGTTTAGGTCAGCGCCAGAGTCGATCAAGGCATTTATTTCAAACAAATATTCTTTGTGTACCACTATAGTGATCTTTGTATGCCACTTGTGGGTAATTACCCTGTCAGCCATATTAATGTAATGGAGATTATTAATGTCTTTAATCTCTGTTTCTAGCTGCTTTTCTTCTGATTCTTCCATGGCTAGTTGGTGTTATTCATTTAACAGCTCTAGGATATTTATCCTTTCTTTTAGCTCTATAATCTCAGATTTAACTTAGTTAAGTTCAGCTCTTAGTTCCGCCACTGTTGGTTCCTTTTGTCTCTTCGAGTTTTTAACTCTTTCTAAAATCTTTTTTAAGTCGTAAGGAGACTGCTTACTGTCGATTTTCTTCTCGATTGGATTTTGCATAGTTGTGCCAGAGTCTTTGTCTTTATAAAGACTGATGTAGGTTTCTAGCTTCTCTCTTTTCTTTTCTGAATTTTCGATATTATCGATTAGATCCAGAATGAGGTTGTCTTCTCTTGTTAGTACTAGAAGACCATTCATAGCACACAGCGACTTGTAGTAATCGCAATTTCCTTCGCATTCATTTTTCTGTTCATCATCTTCTTTTGAACTGCTATCTCCTTCTTCTTCTGAAGTGTAGTCTAGAGCATTAAGTGCCATTACTTCTTGCTCTGAATCTGTTTCATTTAGCAAAACTTTTGCTAAAGCTTCTTTTAAATCTTCTTCTATTGTCAACGCTTGAATTTGCTGCTTTACTCTGCATTTGTTGGCGTAGTGACCAACCTTTCCACATCTGTAGCAGACTATAGTTTTCTCTGCTTTGCTTTGATTAGACTTCTTTCTTTCTTTTTGGCTTGTGGCCCTTATCTCTCTTCGGGATCTTTCTGTGGTCTTATTTGTAAGGACGTCGATCTTTGAAGAAAGTTCTTTTTGGACGATAATGGCGAAACATACGTCGTCGACTGCTGTCCTCCCTAAGAGGGAAAGGCTGTTTGAATCTCTCTCTGGTAGATCTAGAGGTTCTAGCTCTTCTATATCCTTGTCTAAAAAATCCACAAAAAATAAAGAAATTCTGTTAGCCCAAGATCTAGATACTAGTTTAAATAATTGGGAGTTTCCTCCTATTTCTTCAGATCTTATTTATAAATCTAATTTCATGTATAAATTTGATTACGTTATTAAGACTATAGAACAAGCAAACACCAGTACATGGAGACATGCAGTCTCTAAGTTTGCTCTCAGAAGAATTGATCAAAAGGCATCAAGAGAAATATTCATTTCTTCATATAGGAATGATACAGGTAGCGGTAAAACCGGCTACAAGATTGGGGCTTAATACAACCGCCATGTTGTGCGTTCGAGACAAAAGGCACTTCAAGTTTAATGACTCCTTATTAGGAGTAGTAGAGTCTTCCCTTTGTGATGGACCCATATTCTTTCAGTGCTATCCAAATCTTACCTTGTCTCTCACAGATCCGTACATCTTGCAGACTCTGATCTTAGATATCAAAACAATGGGATATGATATGCTGCCGGGATCAGAAAACTTAATCCTAATTTACAGGATTCATTATAAAGCTATGAATACTGTAGTCCCTAATTTAAGGGAAAAGGCTACTAAGTTAATATCCCCAAAGGGAACAACTACTTTGTTCGTGACTAATATGTCAAAAAGGAATTTAATAATTCCAAAGTCCATTCAATGGGATCAGGTTAATTTGCCTGAAAGTTGGATACTTGAAGAAGCTGCACCACCAATGACGCGGAACCCTATGGCACAAGCCTCAAACCCACACGCACAAGTGGATATGGAATCCAAAGATTTGATAAACCCACCTCCTATGGCACCCCACACTTAGAGAAGCTGAAAGACCAATGATCGAAGGATTTATATGAGAATCTGACAAACGCCACAACGAATAGTTGATAAGTAAGCCAAGATTCCTGGTGCAATTTATGAAAGCAAATCCTCACTCTCACTCAAAGCAATACACGCCAAAGGCATGAGAAGAATTTTGAAATTTTGATTAAAAGCTGCCTCTTACAATTGTTTCTTATCCTTATATAGTAAGGAGAAAAACAAATAAAACCCTAAGACACTCTTCTTGGACCTGACTTAAACACATAAGGCCCAATCTCAATTACACACTAAAATAACACATAAGTATTAAAACATAAGCTCAAAACATGGCCCAACACTCTAAAACTTAAAAGATAAAGTATGACCAGAATACAAGCCCAAACAAAGCTAAAATAAAATAAGTGTTAAATAATAAAAATATAGCAAGCCCATCATAACAAAGCTGAATCTTCACAAAAACCTTACTTGATCTTCACTTTAGGCTTCCCTTTGTGTAGTTTTAGCCCATAGGTTTGATTAGGCTTCCTAAGCCTATGATTACAAGTGTTGCACCAAATCTGTCCCATATGAGTTGAAGCACGCCCAAAATATATATGGATCATATGAATATGATTTTGAACTCCTTTTAGATCCATTTGAATGACATAAGTTTGCTCCACACCATTGTTAGAAATTTGCCCTATTGGATCCGTATCAACCAAAGAAGGAAGAATCAACTACTGTTCAGTCAATAATACAAAACAATAAAGGATCAGTAGCCATCTCTTTTGCCAGAAGTAGAAGTTTTGGAGGAAGAAGATCTTATTCCAATGCATCCTTACTATCAGAATCATTACCTCCAAGATCTTCAGTATCAACTCCTATTCAAAGAAGCAACTCTATGATTGGAGTCCAAAGGACTGAAGAACAAATAGCAAATCCAGTTTATGAAAAGCCTCTAAGCCCAACTCCATCCGACATGGGCTATGACACTGAAAGTGTGATCTCCAGATCCTTCAAAATCATGATTCTTGAAAAAGAAGAAATGCCGTTCGAAAAATGGTTCAGTATGGAAATTTCCAACAAAGAGCAAAAGCTGTGGCGTAGCAAGTACAAAGTCTACAAGCACCAGAAACAGGGGAGTACAGACTTTCCTGAATTTATACACCACTGTTTCACTCTACTAAAAAAACCATACCCCAATTTTGAAGACATTTCCTTTCTGACCACCCTTGAGACCAACTACAAGACCTTCATCAATCCCCATGGAAAGATTCTTAAATAAATGCATCCACCCTTAACCGATCTTATATACCAACCATCAGAAAATTCTAAAGTAGAATGCATCCCCTTTTCACATGACAACAGTGAAAATCCTGCTGCTAGGCAACAAAACTTCACTAACCTAAGCCTTCATACAATTGGGCAACAGCTGAATAGAGTTGAAAATCAAGTCTCAAAGATAGCATCCCAACCAACAGGAGTATACATTCTTCCACGAAAAGAAAAGGCGGAATCATCAGGCACCAAACTGGAGGAAAGGGTTTTATTTAAACCCATGGATAGCAAAAGCGTCAATATCAAATTAGACAAGAAAGAAGAAATCCTGGAAGAATTAACAAAAAGATTGGCTAAACTGGGACTAAAAGAAGATCCAAAGAAGAAGTCAATTGTTCCATTAACTATGGAATCTGAGAACGAGACAAAAAGAGAAGAAAGGCAAAATGAAGAAGAAGAACTTACTCAGCTCGAATCCATGTTACGAGAAACAGAACCAGCTGAGGTAAATAGGATAAAATATCCTAAAGCACAGGCCACGATGGATTTGAAGCCATACTATCCCAGGCCATCTCCAATTAACTTGCAGTATGAAGATACAAGCTATAATCCGGTGCAAGTAGATGGATCCTCCATTATGGAATGGAATATTGATGGGCTATCTGATTATCAAATCAAAAATGTCCTTTAGTACATGACCATGCATGCTATAGCATGTCGAGCTAAGGGTAATGATAACCCTGCCGCTGCAAGAGCCCTAATAGCAGGGTTTAGTGGCCAACTAAAAGGCTGGTGGGACTTCTCAGTCTCCAATGAAGGAAAAGCTCAAATATTCAATATGGTTAAACAAGAAGGAGCCCAACAAGTACCAGATGTAGTCAACACCCTATTATATACAATAGGGTTACATTTCATTGGATCAGTCAGCATGTTTACTGACAGAGCGCAAGAGCAGTTAATAAATCTGTGATGCCCAGATCTTTCTCATTTTAAATGGTATAAATCTTCTTCTCTCTGGTCTTTACCAGAGAAGATAGCCAGAATAATGTCTGGAAAGAAAAATTCTTGGCAGGACTTCCCGCACTCTTTGCTGAACGAGTACGAGATCAAATACGAAGTAAGCATAACGGTAATATACCATACCATCAGTATACGTATGGAGAACTAGCCTCTGAAGTGGTTACTGCAGGCATCATCCTTTGCAATGAAGTAAAAATTCTTAAGCAAATGTAAAAGGAACGGTTCTATGGGAAACAAATTCTTGTTAACTTCTGTCAATAGTATGGATTACCACCTATAAAATTTCCCTCCACGAAATTTCAGGGGGTAGGGAGGACAGCAGTCGACGACGTAATTATATAATTCTCGTCCTTCATTAATTAATTCGTTTCTAAAGCTTAGTACCTCTTTTTCATTCACCGGTTTGATGCTTATTTTATAAGCATCTTCTCTGACCCGATCCAATTCTTTAACCGGTAAGGGTGATGACTCCTCATGCTGCCTTTTGGCCGGAGTCCTTGAACTCATTTCCTGTAAGAAATTCTCGAGTTAAAAAATTAGGTAATGAGTTATTTTCTACTTTTATGAATTCAATGTCGAAATAAAAAACAGACAAAATGGCTTGCCACCTAGCAAAGATTTGCTTAGAGGCGATGTTTTTAACATCCTTAATAAGTATTTCTTTTTTGTATTTTTGCAATCAATCCTAATTAGGAATTTCTGATTCAATAAATCATATTCAAATTTTTGGACACAGAGAACCATCGAAAGAATTTCTTTCTTTACCGTAGAGTAATTAACTCTTGGTCCTGTCCAGATACCACTTGTAAATCTTAGAAGTGGTTCTTTATTATTCATCCTTTGTTTAAGGATTCCTCCATAACCTTTATCAGATGCATCTGTTTCAACTATTTTAAATGGCTCAGGGTGTGGAATGGCTAAGCATGGTAGGGTCTTTACCCTATCTTTGATCCGTCTTACTGCTAAGGTACACTCATTGGTCCACTCAGGAGGATTCTTCTTTAACCGTTGGACTAAAGGCTTAGCATCCTCGGCTAGGTTTTTATAGAAATCGGCTACATAATTCAGACTTCCTAAAAACCTTTGCAGCTGAGTTTTTTCTTTTATTTAAAATAAAACTTTAATTGTTGACTTTAATTAGTTTAAAGTCAAAAACATTAAAAAAGAAACGATGAGACGCAAAATAAACGACATAATATACTCAAACATTACAAAAAAAATTGTTATTCATTAGTAATCATTTATTCAAATATTCAATTAAAATAAAAGTTTAATTGTTTACTTTAATTAGTTTAAAGCCAAGAACATCAAAAAAGAAACAATGGGCACAAAATAAATGACAGTGCCTGAATAATAAAAAAAGAAATATTAGACGCAAAATAAATAACAGTGCTTTTCTTACTCCAAAATATTATACTTATACATTATAAACAGACTTATTATCTATTGGTAATAATTTATTCAAATGTTTAATAAAAATAAAACTTAAATTGTTTACTTTAATTAGTTTAAAGTCAAGAACATTACAAAAGAAACGATGGGATCAAAATAAACAACAGTGACTTTCTTACCCAAAATATTATACTCATTCATTATAAAAAAATATAATAATTATTAGTAATTATTTATTCCAATATTTAATTAAAATAAAACTTGTTTAATTTGTTTAACGTTAAGAACATTAAAAAAGAAACGATTGGGTACAAAATAAACGACAATGCGTTTCTTACCCCAAAATATTATACTCATATATTATGAACAAAATATAATAATTATTAGTAATTATTTATTCAAATATTTAAATAAAATAAAACTTCAATTGTTCACTTTAATTAGTTTAAAGTGTAACATTAAAAAAGAAATAATGTGGTGCAAAATAAACGACATCGCCTTTCTTACCCCAAAATATTATGCTCATATATTATAAACAAAATTTTTATTTATTAGTAATCATTTATTCAGATATTCAATTAAAATAAAATTTAAATTGTTTACTTTAATTAGTTTAAAGTCAAGAACATTAAAAAAAAAAATAGGGCGCCAAATAAACGATAGTGCTTAAACATTAAAAAAGAAATGATGGGCGCAAAATAAATAACAATGATTTTCTTACTCCAAATATTATACATATACATAATAAACAAACTTGTTATCTATTAGTAATTATTTATTCAAATGTTCAATTAAAATAAAAATTTAATTGTTCACTTTAATTAGTTTAAAATCAGGAACATTAAAAAAGAAACTATTAGGCGCAAAATAAACGACAGTGCCTTTCTTACCCCAAAATAATATACTCATACATTATAAACAAAATTGTTATTCATTAGTAGTAATTTATTCAAATATTCAATTAAAATAAAAGACATTGCCTTGCTTATGCAAAAATATTATACTTATACATTATAAACAAACTTGTTATCTATTAGAAATCAATTATTTAAATGTTTAATTAAAATAAAACTTTAATTGTTGACTTTAATTAGTTTAAAGTCAAAAACATTAAAAAAGAAATGATGAAACGCAAAATAAACGACATATTATACTCAAACATTACAAAAAAAATTGTTATTTATTAGTAATCATTTATTCAAATATTCAATTGAAATAAAAGTTTAATAGTTTACTTTAATTAGTTTAAAGTCAAGAACATCAAAAAAAGAAACAATGGGCACAAAATAAATCACAGTGCCTGAACATTAAAAAAGAAATATTAGACGCAAAATAAATAACAGTGCCTTTCTTACACCAAAATATTATACTTATACATTATAAACAAACTTGTTATCTATTAGTAATCATTTATTCAAATGTTCAATGAAAATAAAACTTAAATTGTTTACTTTAATTAGTTTAAAGTCAAGAAAATTAAAAAAGAAACGATGGGCTCAAAATAAACAACAGTGACTTTCTTACCCCAAAATATTATACTCATACATTATAAAAAAATATAATAATTATTAGTAATTATTTATTCAAATATTTTATTAAAATAAAACTTGTTTAATTAGTTTAACGTTAAGAACATTAAAAATGAAACGATTGGGCGCAAAATAAACGACAGTGCCTTTCTTACCCCAAAATATTATACTCATACATTATGAACAAAATATAATAATTATTAGTAATTATTATTCAAATATTTAAATAAAATAAAACTTTAATTGTTCACTTTAATTAGTTTAAAGTCTAACATTAAAAAAGAAATAATGTGGCGGAAAATAAACGATATCGCCTTTCTTACCCCAAAATATTATACTCATATATTATAAAGAAAATTGTTATTCATTAGTAATCATTTATTCAATATTTAAATAAAATAAAATTTAAATTGTTTATTTTAATTAGTTTAAAGTCAAGAACTTTAAAAAAAATAATAGGGCGCCAAATAAACGACAATGGCTAAACATTAAAAAAGAAATGATGGGTGCAAAATAAATGACAATGCCTTTCTTACCCCAAAATAATATACATATACATAATAAACAAACTTGTTATCTATTGGTAATCATTTATTCAAATGTTCGATTAAAATAAAATTTTAATTGTTCACTTTAATTAGTTTAAAATCAGGAACATTAAAAAAGAAACGATTAGGCGCAAAATAAACGACAGTGCCTTTCTTACCCCAAAATAATATATTCATACATTATAAACAAAATTGTTATTCATTAGTAGTAATTTATTCAAATATTCAATTAAAATAAATGACAGTGCCTTGCTTATCCTAAAATATTATACTTATACATTGTAAACAAACTTGTTATCTATGAGAAATCAATTATTTAAATGTTCAATTAAAACAAAACTTTAATTGTTGACTTTAATTTGTTTAAAGTCAAAAACATTAAAAAAGAAACGATGAGATGCAAAATAATCGACATATGATACTCAAACATTACAAAAAAAAATGTTATTCATTAGTAATCATTTATTCAAATATTCAATTAAAATAAAAGTTCTATTTTATACATTAATTAGTTTAAAGCCGAGAACATCAAAAAAAGAAACAATGGACACAAAATAAATGAAAGTGCCTGAACATTAAAAAAGAAATATTAGACGCAAAATAAATAACAGTGCCTTTCTTACTCCAAAATATTATACTTATACATTATAAACAAACTTGTTATCTATTGGTAATCATTTATTCAAATGTTCAATGAAAATAAAACTTAAATTGTTTACTTTAATTAGTTTAAAGTCAATAACATTAAAATAGAAACCATGGGGCTAAAAATAAACAACAGTGACTTTCTTACCCAAAATATTATACTCATACATTATAAAAAATATAATAATTATTAGTAATTATTTATTCCAAGATTTAATCGAAATAAAACTTGTTTAATTAGTTTAACGTTAAGAACATTAAAAAAGAAACGATTAGGTGCAAAATAAACGACAGTGCCTTTCTTACCCCAAAATATTATACTCATACATTATTTAAAAAATATAATAATTATTAGTAATTATTTATTCAAATATTTAAATAAAATAAAACTTCAATTGTTCACTTTAATTAGTTTAAAGTCTAACATTAAAAAAGAAATAATGTGGCGCAAAATAAACGACAAAGCCTTTCTTGCCCCAAAATATTATACTCATATATTATAAACAAAATTGTTATACATTAGTAATCATTTATTCAGAAATTCAATTAAAATAAAATTTAAATTGTTTACTTTAATTAGTGTAAAGTCAAGAACATTAAAAAAAACATAATAGGGCGCCAAATAAACGACAGTGCCTAATCATTAAAATGAAATGATGGGTGCAAAATAAATAACAATGCCTTTCTTACCCCAAAATAATATACATATACATAATAAACAAACTTGTTATCTATTGGTAATCATTTATTCAAATGTTCAATTAAAATAAAATTTTAATTATTCACTTTAATTAGTTTAAAATCAGGAACATTAAAAAAGAAACGATTAGGCGCAAAATAAACGACATATTATACTCAAACATTACAAAAAAATTGTTATTCATTAGTAATTATTTATTCAAATATTCAATTAAAATAAAGGTTCTATTTTATACATTAATTAGTTTAAAGCCGAGAACATCAAAAAAAGAAACAATGGGCACAAAATAAATAAAAGTGCCTGAACATTAAAAAAGAAATATTAGACGCAAAATAAATAACAGTGCCTTTCTTACTCTAAAATATTATACTTATACATTATAAACAAACTTGTTATCTATTGGTAATCATTTATTCAAATGTTCAATGAAAATAAAACTTAAATTGTTTACTTTAATTAGTTTAAAGTCAAGAACATTAAAATAAAAATGATGGGGCTAAAAATAAACAACAGTGACTTTCTTACCCAAAATATTATACTCATACATTATAAAAAATATAATAATTATTAGTAATTATTTATTCCAATATTTAATCAAAATAAAACTTGTTTAATTAGTTTAATGTTAAGAACATTAAAAAAGAAACGATTGGGTGCAAAATAAATGACAGTGCCTTTCTTACCCCAAAATATTATACTCATGTAATGACCCGAAAATCGGACCGCTACCGGCGCTAGGATCCAGATCGGCTTAAGGCCGCCGGGACCCGTAGCAAGCCTGACATGCAACCTGTAAACCTGTTTAATCCCATACATGATCAACAATTATACATAAAATTTAAAACTTTTCTTTCATACATTCTATCATCCACCAAACTCAACCTGTGCATGCACTGAACATATACATAATCATAAACTTGACCCCTCAGTGGGATCCCATCAATGCCCCCAATGGGTGGCATAACAAGAGTTGAGTTGGCTAAACATGGACATCAATAACATTAAGATCATGTTCAAAAGGGATTACATTATACTATGGTCAAGCACACTTCTAACCTCAATATCATTACATTACATATCTATACATCATTATACAATCTGTCATGTCCACTTTCTAACTATTACATACATAAGACTTCATTACTCTTCTTGACTTCTCTGTCTAACCCGTACCTGCAAACCTGGGGAATTTGGGAGAGGGGTGAGCTACTAGAGCCCAGTGAGCAGAATAGTAAAGCATTTAAACATATGATAACATGAAATGCATCACATCACAACTAATCATATCAAGGATGAACTTGTCACCATTTAGCCCTCTACATAATCCAATCATGCCAGGGGCGTAGTGCAGGCCACACCTGGTCTTTCTCTTATACATAACATAACATAACATACATAATCCATGATGCCGGGGGCGTAATGCAGGCCACATCCGGTCTTTCTCTTACATAGTGCCAGGGGCGTAGTGCAGGCCACACCTGGACTTCCATATCATATCATCATGTCATAACATATGAGGGCTAATGGATCATTCAACATTCATCCACATCAACAACATATTATGCAATGCAACATATTTGTGATTTCTAATGCAAGCATCCTAGAATATCACATGGCATCCGTGATGCATGAACATGCTCAAAACTGATTTATTTATTTATTTAAAAGCATAAGAGTCATTCCACTCACCTCTGGCTAGCTCTGACTCTGACTGAAGCAGTTGACTCACTGCTGAGGTCCTCGGTTCCTCGGGTCCAAACCTACACAGGTGGACTCAAATGAGGGACCAAACATCCATGCAAGAACATGCAAAATAAGGCTGGACAGGGCACTTTCGGCGGCAGGTTCGGCGGCCGAAACTCCCAGACAGAGACGAAAGTCTCCTTTCGGGGGCAAGCTTCGGCAGCCGAAGGCTGCCTCCACAAGAGGGTTCGGCGGCCGAAAGTCCTTCGGCTGCCGAACCTGGTTTCTCCCAAAGGGCAGAAACTTGGTTCAAACATGCACAAAAGCCTCAAACTCATACCATCATGCATTTAGCTCAACCAAAACATGCACACAAGCTCCTAGGGTCTCAAACTAACTTAAACCCCAACTACAACACACATACACAAGCATTTGCAAGTCACATTGTTCATGAACATACATTTATACCCATAAACATAACTTTAACCTAAACATGCATTCTACCCCCAAGAACTTCATAAAACTTACTTAAAACATAATATAAGCTAGAGATCGACTCTTACCTCTTGAAGATCGAGAGTAGAGGCGACCAAACTTGGGGTTGGGAGAGATTTGAGTTCTTGAACCTCAAAGCTCCAAAACTTTGCTCAAAAGCTCAAATCTTCAAAACAAAGTTAAAACAAGTGAAAAACTTGAAGGATCTAGAGGAAAAGCATCAAGATCGATGAGGGCGGCGGAGAGCTCACCTTGGCCGAAAATGGGGAAAAACTCGCCCGTTTTCGGCTAAGGGACCCTTTATAGTGGCTGGCCAGGCCACGTTCGGGGGCCGAATGTGCCTCCGCATGCATGCCATGTTCGGCGGCCAAACTTGAGGTTCAGCGGCCGAACCTGGACTTCCCTCACTTATGCTTTCGGGGGCCTAAAGCACACCCGCAACGCACGCATGTTGGCGGCCGAACTTGAGGTTCGGCGGCCGAACCTGAGCTTTCCTCCAAGGGTGTTTTATTCTAAAAACTTATTTCCTCTTTACTTAAAATCATCAAAAACATTAAAACATTTCATGAAAACATGGTTTTACCATCTAGAGGTCTCTGACATCCGAGATCCCACGGACGGTAGGAATTCCGATACCGGAGTCTAGTCGGGTATTACAACTCATACATTATTACACAAATATAATAATTATTAGTAATTATTTATTTAAAATATTTAAATAAATAAAACTTCAATTGTTCACTTTAATTAGTTTAAAGTCTAACATTAAAAAAGAAATAATGTGGCGCAAAATAAACGACAAGCCTTTCTTGCCCAAAAATATTATACTCATATATATTAAAACAAATTGTTATTCATTAGTAATCCATTTATTCAGAAATTCAATTAAAATAAAATTTAAATTGTTTTCTTTAATTAGTTTAAAGTCAAGAACATTAAAAAAAAAAAGGGCGCCAATAAACGACAGTGTCTAAACATTAAAAAGAAATGATAGGTGCAAAATAATTAACAATGACTTTCTTACCCCAAAATATTATACATATACATAATAAACAAACTTATTATTTATTGGTAATATTTATCAAATGTTCAATTAAAATAAAATTTTAATTATTCACTTTAATTAGTTCAAAAATCAGGAACATAAAAAAGAAACAATTAGGCGCAAAATAAACGACAGTGCCTTTCTTACACCAAAATAATATACTCATACATTATAAACAAAATTGTTATTCATTAGTAGTAATTTATTCAAATATTCAATTAAAATAAAAGACAGTGCCTTGCTTATGCAAAAATATATACTTATACATTATAAACAAACTTGTTATCTATTAGAAATCATTTATTTAAATGTTCAATTAAAATAAAATTTTAATTGTTGACTGTAATTAGTTTAAAGTCAAAAACATCAAAAAAAGAAACGATGAGACGCAAAAAAACGACATATTATACTCAAACATTACAAAAAATTGTTATTCATTAATAATCATTTATTCAAATATTCAATTAAAATAAAAGTTTAATTGTTTTACTTTAATTAGTTTAAAGCCAAGAACATCAAAAAAGGAAACAATGGGCACAAAATAAATGAAA